>NC_056733.1:937048514-937331014 GCF_019279795.1 Protopterus annectens | reverse complement strand
AAACCTCCTGCGCTGCTACCCACATCATCTTTTGGCTGTTCCCATTAGGGGTCGCCACAGCAGATATCTGTTTCCATTTCTTCCTGTCCTCTGCATCTTGCTCTGTCACACCAACCACCTGCATGTCCTCTCTCACCACATCCATAAACCTTATCTTAGGCCTTCCTCTTTTCCTGTTACCTGGTAGCTTCATCCTTAGCATCTTTTTCCCAAATATATTCAGCATCCCTACTCAGCACATGTCCAAACCAACGTAATCTTGCCTCTCTGGCTTTGTCTCCAAACCTTCCAACCTGTAACATACTTATTCCTAATCCTGTCCACGCTCTTCACACCCAGTGCAAATCTTAACATCTTTAACTCTGTCACATCCAGCTCAAACTCCTGCCTTTTTGTCAATGCCACTGTCTCCAACCCATATAACATAGCTGGTCTCACTACCCTCTTGTAGACCTTCCCTTTCACTCTTACTGGTACCCGTCTGTCACAAATCACTCCTGACACTCTTCTCCACCCACTCCATCCTGCCTGCACTCTCTTCTTCACCTCTCTTCCACACTCACCAATCCTCTGAACTATTGATGCCAAGTATTGAAACTCATCCACCTTCGCCACCTCTACTCCTTGCATCCTCACCATTCCTCTATCCTCCCTCTCATTCACACACACATATTCTGTCTTAGTCCTGCTGACCTTCATTCCTCTTCTCTCTAGAGAATATCTCCATCTCTCCAGGGTCTCCTCCACCTGTTCTACTCTCACTACAGATAATGTCATCTGCAAACATCATAGTCCACGGGGACTCCTGTCTGATTTCGTCTGTCAACCTGTCCATCACCATTGCAAATACGAAAGGGCTCAGAACTGATCCTTGATGTAATCCCACCTCCACCTTAAACGCATCTGTCACTCCCACCGCAGACCTCACTGCTGTCACACTACCCTCGTACATATCCTGTACCACTCTTATATACTTCTCTGACACTCCTGACTTCCTCATACAATACCACAACTCCTATCTAGGCACCCTGTCATATGCTTTCTCCAAGTCTACAAACACACAATGCAACTCCTTCTGACCTTCTCGGTACTTCATCAACAGTCTCAGAGCAAACAATTTGAACCCACCTCTGATACACCTAGCCTTACTCCCCTTCCATCTGGTCTCTTGCACACACAATGTATCAACCTTCCTTCTGTCCATCATATCGGCTAGCTCTCTCCCTATACCAGTCATACTGCCAACATTCAAAGTTCCGACCCTCACTACCACAGTCCTAGCCTTTCTCCTCTCTTCCTGCATTCAGCCATGCCTTCTGCCTCTTCTCCTCCTTCGGCATATAAAGTAATGCATACTAATTATAAGAATCAATCAGAAGAAGAGGGCAATATACGAAAGGAACAATGGGATGACATCTGCTTGACTCCCAAGTAGGCAGCAAAGTCTAGCAGATTTAGGATTTTAAAATGGAAGTGTTTATATAGGTATTTTTATAGCCAAAGCAGACTTCAGAGTATTTTTCCTTCAGGTAGATGGCAAATGCTGGAAGTGTGATAGTAAAGAGAGGTGTAACTGGGAACATTTTTTTTGGGGGGGGGGATGTAAGGAGTTGACAAATTTTAAAAATCAGACCAACTCAACACACCAAATGACTGAGTGGAAAAAAAAAAATCAGTGCTCACTAATACTAGAGTACATGTCTGACGTCATCTGTATCAATGACAAGTGGTGAAATGTAGATCAGTTAGATATGTACAGAGGCATTGGGGGGGGGGCTCGTTCCCCTGCAAAAAACAAACATTCTTTTTTAGTTGCATGCTCCAAGGTTATATCTCAGAGCATATGCAGTTTAGTTTCAATTTTTTTCAGTCATTTTGTATCAGCATTACAGATGTCAACATTTGGTAATTTAGACATTTTCCAGGGTTAACCATTGAAAGGTTGAAAATCGTTTTAGCGAACAGCCAGTTGGGTGAACCGAAAAGAAAATTCCTGCTTGAACATCATGGAAGTTCGAAATTCTGCAAATCGAACAGCAGATTCACTGAGCTTCAAACTCAGATATCGAAAACACAATGTAATGTAATACAGGGGGGCAAGCCCCCCTGCACCCCCCACACACCCCCAACTTTAATATTCTAACTCTGAGGTCGCACTACAGTGGGGAAAGGGTCCATTTCAAGATCCCCACTATAGTGCACTCCGCACCCAAAATGCCGAATCTGCAATGAGCGAATGTCAATGTGCATTCGCCCACTGCACATTTGATGCATTTTTATTCGCCTATCTGGAAACTTAATTTTTACTTCCGCACAACCGTAGTTCGACTTTCAACCTTTCAAAGGTAAACAGTTTTCCAGAACATACACATACAGGTTCATTTAAAAATGTATCAAAGTATCGACAATTCAGAATGTAGAAAGAGGTAGGCGGGTTGGCGTAAGAGATGGGAGTGTGCCCATGCAAGTGTTGGCAGGTTAGGGTTAGAGTAACAGAGTTAGGTAAGGGGATAGCATTCATGCTGTGTTTCTTCTGGTGTGTGTTTCTGTATCCAAGCCTCTCCTACGTGGCGTTAGTGGTAGAGAAAGGTACAGTGCAGTGCTAGGGTTAGCATGTGTTAAAAAAAGGTTGGGTAGGTGGGAGTGTATTCATGGGAGTGTTAGCAAGTTAAGGTTAGGAGTGAGAGAGTGAGGTAAGGGGACAGAGTTTGTGTTGTGCATGTCTTTTGGTGTGTGTTTCTGTGCCTGAGTCTGTCTTGTGGTAGTGTTACTGAAATGTTTCTTCTCAAGTACAGTGCAAGGTTAGGATTGGGGCAAAGCCTTAATAATGCATGCTCATCCTACCCATAACCCTACACTTTACCTGAGAAAAAACATTTCCACAACATCCCCAATATTCAAGCAAACCATGTCTCATGGTATTACTATCGTTTAGGAGTTGTTTGTTTTATTCTACTATGACTTTAGTATAAAATAACCAGAGAAGTAGAGTGGTGGTGTTTGTTTTTGCAATTTTTTTTCCTGTGAATTTGAGTGTCAATATTTTGAAGTGTTGACATTAAGAAATGCCAAGTCTTTTGCAGCTGACATTCCGAGTGTGCATTTTTAACATCACATTGAGACATACATGCGTATGACAGAACAGGAGACAGTGTGTGTGTGTGTGTGTGTGTGTGTGTGTGTGTGTGTGTGTGTGTGTGTGTGTGTGTGTGTCAGAATGTATGAAGTTGTCTGCTGCCTTCAGATGGCCACCTGTTAATATGGCATGTCAACATTAACAATTAAAATTCATGTAACTCAGGAGAAAAATCGCTCACTGTACAGTTAAACTTTTATAAATATTAATTTAATCCAAGAGAAAAGAAGGCTGCTACAATAATCATTTGGTGTTCCTCATCTGTATGTCTTGCCAACCCATTTTATATGAAGCAAGGGACTGAACTTTGTCAATACTTTAAAATACTTATGAACCTAAAAGGATGGCCCTGGATGATTTGGCTTGTGTTTAAATGAAGAAGTTGTTTCCTTATGGCATTTCATGACACATAAATATCCAAACTTATGTTCTGAACTGATGAGAAGTCTTCCCTACACAAAAAGCAGTGCAAGTTGAGGTTTCCAAGTATATAAATCCATTCACTGCTGCATGTAATTAAACAATCAATGTTATATATCTTAGATGTATTGGCAAAAGTAAAAGGATTATTGTTAATAATGACCCCATAGGCAGAACAATTCCCAGAGGGTGGACAACCCCTTAAAATAGTTCCATTTAGATTTTCTTGTGCTGTAATGGAACAGCATTGACACTTTTTCCGTTCAAGAACTGTTCAATATTTTTACCTTTTGTGTACGCAAACTTATATCTAGTTGGAATTGGTTCTTCCATTTCCTTATCAGTCGAGCAATTACATCTACAAAGGAAAAAAATTAAATGTAAAACATATAACACATGGGAGGCACCACCTAGAGCAGCTGTAGGAGCACTCAACAGCTGCTTTGTAAAACATATAACACATGGGAGGCACCACCTAGAGCAGCTGTAGGAGCACTCAACAGCTGCTTTGTAAAACATATAACACATGGGAGGCACCACCTAGAGCAGCTGTAGGAGCACTCAACAGCTGCTTTGTAAAACATATAACACATGGGAGGCACCACCTAGAGCAGCTGTAGGAGCACTCAACAGCTGCTTTGTAAAACATATAACACATGGGAGGCACCACCTAGAGCAGCTGTAGGAGCACTCAACAGCTGTTTTGTAAAACATATAACACATGGGAGGCACCACCTAGAGCAGCTGTAGGAGCACTCAACAGCTGCTTTGTAAAACATATAACACATGGGAGGCACCACCTAGAGCAGCTGCAGGAGCACTCAACAGCTGTTTTGTAAAACATATAACACATGGGAGGCACCACCTAGAGCAGCTGCAGGAGCACTCAACAGCTGTTTTGTAAAACATATAACACATGGGAGGCACCACCTAGAGCAGCTGCAGGAGCACTCAACAGCTGTTTTGTAAAAACATATAACACATGGGAGGCACCACCTAGAGCAGCTGCAGGAGCACTCAACAGCTGTTTTGTAAAAACATATAACACATGGGAGGCACCACCTAGAGCAGCTGTAGGAGCACTCAACAGCTGCTTTGTAAAACATATAACACATGGGAGGCACCACCTAGAGCAGCTGTAGGAGCACTCAACAGCTGCTTTGTAAAACATATAACACATGGGAGGCACCACCTAGAGCAGCTGTAGGAGCACTCAACAGCTGCTTTGTAAAACATATAACACATGGGAGGCACCACCTAGAGCAGCTGTAGGAGCACTCAACAGCTGCTTTGTAAAACATATAACACATGGGAGGGCACCACCTAGAGCAGCTGTAGGAGCACTCAACAGCTGTTTTGTAAAACATATAACACATGGGAGGCACCACCTAGAGCAGCTGCAGGAGCACTCAACAGCTGTTTTGTAAAACTTTTAGTTATGTACTCACCATAACTTCAGATGTTTGGGATCCATCTCGCCTACATTCTGAATGATGGGTTCGGAGCCGATCCCTCGGCTCCGACTCGGCACGCTTATGCCAAAGAGCGAAGTCTCTTATTGGCTGAGCTTACTATATCCCAGGATGCACCACCAACAGTCCCCCAGATCTAGTTTGTCCGCATACATGCACACATGCATACCCTGCTTATATAACATCGTCAGATGAAACAAGATAAAAACAGTGGAGCTCAAAACCGTTCTATCTCTTCTGATCTGCAAGGCAGGGGAAGGAGGGTGGGTATCAGGAATGGGCGAGATGGACCCCAAACATCTGAAGTTATGGTGAGTACATAACTAAAAGATGTTATGTGATCCTATCTCGCCTACATTCTGAATGATGGGACAGCGCCCCTAGCACCTGAATCCTGGGTGGCTCACTGGAAAACACTCCTGAGTACCGTGGAACCAAATGAAGCTCGTCCTTTAGATGCCACATCCAATTTGTAGTGGGAAATGAAAGTGTGCGGGTTGGACCAGGTAGCCGCAGCACAAATTTCGAAATAGCAAGCTTGGAATGAAAAGCTATAGAAGTAGCCATAGCTCTGGTAGAATGAGCTTTGATAGATGATGCGAGTTGCTTATTTGAAGAAGAATAGGCCTGAGTTATGCAATCTCTGATCCATTTTGAGATTGTAGCTTTTGTGATGGTTTGGCCCAATTTATTGTCTGAGAATGACACAAACAACTGGTCTGACTTACGAAGTTGCTGGGTCCTGTCTAAATAGAATCGTAATTGCCTGTGAACATCCAATTTATGGAGAGTATATTCTGCCTCATTAGAGAATTTTGGAAAGAAAACTGGTAGTTCTAGGGATTGTTGAAGACAGAAACTAGAGCAGACCTTTGGGACAAAGGATGGATTAGGCCTAAGAGATACTCTATCTTTGTGGAATATCAGATATGGTGTTTTAATAGACAGGGCTTGAAGCTCTGAGACTCTTCTTGCTGAAGTAATAGCCACTAAGAAAGCCGTTTTCCATGACAGATATTTTAATTCGCACGTAGCAGCCGGTTCAAAAGGGGGAGATGTTAATGCGCGAAGCACTAAATCAAGATCCCACGGAGGTGCAGGATGAAAAACTGGTGGTCTTAACAGACTCGCACCTTTAATGAATGTTTTGCATAGCCTGCTGCTCATCAAAGGAGGATCCGTAGATTCATGGAATTTAGAAATAGCAGCTAGTTGAACTTTAATAGTTGAGACAGAAGATCCTTGATTAAATAGGGATGTTAAGAATTTCAAAACTTCTGGGACAGGAGCAGTGATAGGGTCTAAGCCCTTGAGTTGAGCCCAGATAGCAAACCTCTTCCACTTACTGAGGTACAATTTGTTAGTGGTGGGTTTATGGGCCGAAGACAAAATGTGAACAACTTCCGGGTCTAGTGTGTGGCTTCTGACTAAGGTCGGAAGTGGAGGAGCCAAGCTGTCAATTTCAGAGATTGAAGAGAGTGATGCCAATGTCCCGACTGATGGATTAGCAAATCCGGGATCAGGTCTAAGGTCCACGGATCGTCCACTGCATGCTTTTTCAGGTAAGGAAACCATATCTGACGAGGCCAGTATGGGGCAATCAGAATCATTGAAGACCTTAGTTGGGAAGCTTTTTGAATGACTTTGGGAAGGAGTGGGATTGGAGGAAAAGCATAAAGCAACCCTGTTGGCCAGGGTTGGGCTAGAGCATCCATGGCCGGTACTTCCTGATGTGGAATCAAAGAGAAGAATCTTTGGCACTTGGTGTTCTGTGGAGTCGCAAATAGATCGCAGCACGGCATCCCCCATCTTTTGAAAACCTGGGCTGCTACTGTGCGGTTTAGAGACCATTCGTGAGGAGAGAGAATTGTCCTGCTTAATTTGTCCGCCAATACATTTGACTTTCCCGGGATATGGGTCGCTACCAAGAAACGGTTGGTAGCTACAGCCCATTCCCACACTCTCATGGCCTCTCTGCAGAGGGGATACGATCTGGTCCCTCCTTGTTTGTTCAGATACCAAACCACCGACATGTTGTCTGTGTGGATGGCAATGATACCCTGAGGAAGAAACTTGTGTAAGGCTTGTAGGGATCGAAGTACAGCCCTCATCTCCAACACGTTGATGTGGAGAAGAGCTTCGTCCGGAAGCCAGGAGCCCTGAACTAGCCTGCCCAGACAATGCCCCCCCCACCCTATCTGGGAGGCATCTGTCGTCAGGGTAACCGCTGGAGGGGGGAGAACAAAGGGTTTGCCCTGATCTAGGTTGGATGTCTGAAGCCACCAGCGCAGGTCCCTTTTGCATATTTCCGTAATCATGATGAGATGATTGAGTGGGAGATCTTGAAAGGTCCATTGAGTTGCTAAGAGCCACTGAAGAATCCTCATGTGTAACCTTGCTAGAGGAACTAAAAGTACCGTGGCAGACATTGAGCCTAGAACCTGTAGGACCATCCTGGCTGGGGCTTTGGATCTCGAGATCAGAGCTTGCACTTGGCCCTGTAAGGTTCGGATCCTTTCGGCAGGAAGAAAAACACGCATCAATCTTGAGTCTATCTCTGCTCCTATAAACTTTATGCGCTGAGAGGGCAGCAAGACAGACTTTGACCAATTGAATGTAATCCCCAGGAAACACCCAGGAGATGGTGGCTTTGAGGTTGTCCATAAGTAGATGCCTGGTGGTGGCAGTCAGGAGCCAGTCGTCGAGATAGGGAAACACTTGGAATCCAAGGCTCCTTAGGTGAGCCGTCACTACTGCCAAACACTTGGTGAACACCCTGGGGGCTGTGGTGAGGCCAAAGGGCAGAGCACAAAATTGGTAATGACTGGCTCCCAGGCTGAAGCGCAGATACCTTCTGGACGCCTGATGTATCGGTATGTGATAATAGGCGTCCTTGAGGTCTATGGAGCACATCCAAACATCCTTCTCCAACAACCGGAGAATGGATTGTAACGTGACCATTCGAATTTGGATTTCGAACGGATAGGTTCAGTCTGCTGAGATCCAATATTGGTCTCAGGTCCCCTGTCTTTTGGAACTAAAAAGAAGCTGGAGTAATTTCCTGATCCGATTTGGTCTGTGGGGACCGGTTGGATGACTCCTTTTGTAGCAGCTTTGAAGCTTCTGGCTGCTATTTCCCTTTGACTGGGTGGTGGGTCCGGGATTCTCTTGGACGGAGGGGTGAGTATTTGAATGGGATGATGTATCCTCCGGCATTATCCAAGCACCCATCTGTCCTGAGTGATTGACTCCCAGGCTTTTAGGTGCTTGGCAAAGCGACACCCGACTGGCTCCGAGCAGCACAGCCGGGCAATCCTCATGTCGTGGGAGGCTGAAGAGCCACGAAAGGACTCGCGGTCTCCAGAATTGCGGGCCCTCTGCCGCCTCTGGGACGGCGTCTCCCTGAAAAATTTCCCGCCCTCTGCCTCTGGACGGGAATCTTCCTGCTGTTGGGAGAAAAACTTGCGAGATTTCGAACCACATTTTCCCCTCCTTTGGCCTTGGGGTAAGGCCGAAGGGAGTGGAATAACGGCCCCTACGGCAGATAACGTTTTCCCTCTTGCTCACAGCGGTAAGGGTGTCTTTCACCTTGGGTCCAAACAATGAGGACCCATCAAAGGGAGCGTCGGCGAAGGAAGACTTGAAGGCCTCCATGAACTGACACAAGCGGAGCCAGGCCTGTCTACGAGAGCCACGCCTGTGCCTGCCGCTCTACCGCCCCTTGCCGCATAAGATATGAGCCTCATGGACGAAGTTAGCAATTGATGTCAGGATAGCCAACTGAGAGCTAACAGATTGGGCTAGCTGCTCAGGTAGGTTACCGAGAGGAGTCTGACAACTCCTTGACCAGATCCCTCTGAAGCCTAGTAAAATGTGCCAAGTAATTCAGAGACCTTAAAGTAAAGGCCGCTGAAGTCAGGGTGCGCTTCCGTATCTATCCATACTCCTAGACTCCTTATTAGGAGGATGGATGGACGTTGAAGCCTCTGCCACGTCCTGCTGTGTAGCAGATGCCACCACCATGGCATCTACAGCCACGCCTTTGGTAAGGAACTCCTTCTCGGGGAGCAGATAAGAATTTGTTTGGACGAGAAGGACTGGTTCCACAGTATCTGGGTGTTCCCACGCCCTTGACAAACTAAATCCAGAAGCTCGTCAAGGGCGGAGACACCCAGGAGGCGGAGGGCTGAGCCCCAAAGGCCTTGAGGAGCACAGATTCGTCCGCAGAGGGGGTTTGGACATCCAGCCTCGTTGTTTAAGGATCTCCAAGATGTCTGCAAAGGAGACATCATCCGAGGACGACTTAGGGACCCCTCTGCATCATCCATATCCGTGTCCGATGTGATAGACTCGGGGAGTCCACGTGCTTCCTCTTGCACGATCTCTTCCTTGGGGTTCCTCTGGAGGACTCGAAAAACCCTCAGGAAGGGGAACCCCCACTGGGGTAACCTCAGGCCTCGGGCTCCACTGGCCATAGACAGGGGACTACCAAGGATCCAGTCTCCACGCCCAGGAAGGTGCTGGTAAAACCGGAGAGATGGCCAAGAGGATTTGGCCAAGGCACTCCTCATGGCTCTGAAAGCCGGACCTCCAGAATCCTGGGAGCGCCCAGTCTCCGGGCCATGATAGTAGACGGAAGTCCCGCAGTCAAGCACCGAGAGGAGGCTCGAACCGAGCATCGGTCCCAAACATCACCCTCGGGTCCAGCCGAAGAAGTCCGTACCAAACTCGGACCCGAGGCCCGGGTTGGAGTAAGGGTCGGAGCCGACCCTGAGATCTCCACCGGCTCCAAGAGCACCTGCTCCGACGGAGCCAAGCAGTCGGAGGAGGAATAGCAATGGGATGGGTCATGGCCATCGGCTCCAAGCCAACTGGGTCGGAGCCGAACAATTTTTGGAAGACTGGGGACTGGAAAAGTCTTTGGAGCACCCTGTCTATATCCGAATCCGACATTCTCAAGACCGAGAGGAAACAGAACGGGTTCGAGAAGACCTCTCCTCGCCCCAATGGACTAGGGGACCCGGCCCGAGGACTCGATAAGAATCGGTGCCGAGGAAACACACACACCAGATTCCACCGGGCGCCGTAGACTTCGGCCGAGGAGGAAGTGTCTGAGCTGGCGACCCTTGTCGGCTCCGAGAGCAGTGGAGCCGAAGGTGACCCGCCTCGATGCCCCAGCTATCGGCTCCGGTCGAGGAGTCGATACTGGAGGCATCGAGGCAGACCGTTCACCTCGGCCCAAGTCTTTGGAGCCGAAGGAGAGGCCTGCCTAGGTCTCTTGGCAGTCGGATCCGACGGACTGGTCGGAGCCGACGCCCTTTTCTTTTTGGCAGGAGTAGGAGCGGAAGACAAGGCTTCTTCAAAAGAGGGTTTAATCAACCCTTTAAGAATTAATTTATTTTTCCTCTCCTGGAGGACCCTAGAGGAAAAAGCGTGACACACGCTGCATGACTCCTGCAAGTGCTTTGCCCCTAAACAGTAAACACAAAGTAGATGGTCATCTGTGACAGACATCTTGAAAGCACATTTAGTACATTTTTTAAAGCCCGAAGGCCTAGGGGCTTGAGACATAATACTAACAATTCCTGACAGGAAATTACTGTAGAATCGGTAGACAAAAAGGCCGAAGGCTTACAGACACTGTGTGAAACACAACCTTAATGTAACAACCGGGAACTTGAACACTAAAGTTTAGTTAGAGAGTTTGACCAAAAAGGCCCTGGATTAAAGTGGGCGCCAAAACAAACTCTACACACTCACACACAACAAATTTCAGTCACAATCAAACACAATCCAAATAGCAATAGCAATAGCAATAGCCGTTAAAACGGCTTTTGTTTTGAAATTTAAGCACAACAACTGAATGAAAAAAGTAGTTAATAAAGCTACTCAGCCCAGCCAGCTCGAGACCACGTCCTTGCAGTTAAGCGGCAAACGAGATCTGGGGGACTGTTGGTGGTGCATCCTGGGATATAGTAAGCTCAGCCAATAAGAGACTTCGCTCTTTGGCATAAGCGTGCCGAGTCGGAGCCGAGGGATCGGCTCCGAACCCATCATTCAGAATGTAGGCGAGATAGGATCACATAACATCATATAACACATGGGAGGCACCACCTAGAGAAGCTGTAGGAGCACTCAACAGCTGTTTTGTAAAACATATAACACATGGGAGGCACCACCTAGAGCAGCTGCAGGAGCACTCAAACAGCTGTTTTGTAAAAACAGCAGCTGGGTAAGACTGCTATAATAGTGAGGGTAGGGAATATACCCCAATATTTATAGACCAAATTCTGTAATAACTAACTATTTGATCCATACGTTGCAATAAATTACACTGCAAATGCAAAATCCATCTTATTTCTGTTTCAAGTTAAAAAGACGTCTCTTTTTACAATTTGCCAATTCCATAACTGTTTGAAATACTGCTAATCAACTGCCACGTTATAAAAATCTGTTGGATAACTTTGAAGCACTTATGTAATCACTAAATTGTAAGTGGATGCATTTGACTCTATAAAATTAATGCAAAGGTATATTTTTAGTTTTGTGGGGAGAAGGCAAGAGCTTCCAGCAAGACATCTTTACGGAAAGGTTTCTGCAACAAAGTGGAGCCTAGTCTGCCAACAATTGTTTGGTTATTAGTACATCTAAGAAATAATTAGACAGTTGTTAGCATGCAAATTGCAATCCCCGCTTACTTTCATTCAAGTGTCCCAACAAATTCCTGTAGCTCTGTCCTATATGAAGTCTAAACCAGTCAATAATCATCCAAGTATCTTCTCCACATATCCATGGCATAGAAACAGAGATTGTGGCTGGCATCATAAATTAGCACATCCCCAGGAAGCCCATAAAAAGGTTTTCAAGTTGATAGAAATGCCGGAACAAAAAGGAACCACAACAGATGCAGCAATGAGAGGCAAATGTAGAATAATACAAGACCACTAGCGTAGTAAAATTTAATTCACCGCTTTCGTCCAAGGACTTCATCAGAATGAATAAAAACCAACAAAAAACAAGTTTAAATACATTCAGAATTAAACAATCAACCAATCAAATAAACAATTATAAATTTTTCTCTTTTTTGCTCTGTGTATTATAATCAATTGAATATATATGTAACCTGTATTAATATAAATGAAGTACTGTCAATGTGGAGCTTTTCTCCCCGGGCCTCCGCTGAAAATGGACATGTATCCAGACGGACTATCCCGGTCAACAAATGTAAAATAAAATAAAATAAAATAAATAAATAAATACAATTGTTGATTTATCAAATAAAAAAGGAGGCAACAATACCTTCCCTTTTATGGATGTGTAACTTCCTGTGCTTCAAAAAACATTTAATATTGATGGCATCATTAATGCCAGGGAAACAGTCAGCTTTTAACTTAATTTGCCATAAAGTTTCCCTCTGCTGAATATAGTTTTTGAAGTCACCTCCCCTCAAATCTGTTTGACAAACTTCTAATATTGAAAATAAAAATTTTTTAAAACCATAACAAACAATAGAATGCTTGTACAAAGCGTTATTAACATCTTTCTTTTTGATACCATAATTATGTTCTCTAATGCGTGTCCTGAGACACCTACTGGTCATCCCAACGTAAAATGCTGGACAGGTGCTGCATAAACTAATATAAACAACACCTTTGGTGTCACAACTTACACCATTGGGAACTGTTAAAATTCTTTGGTAGGATTCTATAGTAACATAAGGTCCCATAGAAATAAACCTACACATATTGCAGTGGTGACAACACTGCATTCCTTTCTTATTGGTGGTAAGATTATTGTTGTAAACAGGACTGAATTCTAAAATTCTTTTTAAGCTAGAATTATTTCTTGACACAAAAAAAGGTTGTTTACCAATGACTTTAGATAAATCAAGATTACCCATGATAACCGACCAATTCTTCCTAACCAGATTTTGTATTTGTTGACAATCAGCACTCAAAGAACAAACCAAATTTGTGTTTAAATCACCTCCATTGCCAACATAGGTATTATTGATGTTACCATGATGTTTCAGGCTGCTAGGGTGGTCAAGCAATGCTGGATATAGCTTGCTCCGTTTATTTAAAACATCAACACTGGTTTCAACCAGTAAAGTATGGTCATAACCCCGTTCTAAAAATAAGGAGGTAATGAAATTAAACTCCCCCATCAAGTCTGATTCTTTTGAGGTCATTCGACACACTCTAATAAATTGACCTTTAGGAATGTTTTTTATAACATGTCTAGGATGATTACTGGAAGAGTGTAAATATCCATTGGTAAAGGTCTCTTTTCGAAAAATACTACTATGAAATCTTTTGTCAATGTAGTCCCATTTCAAACAGATGTCTAAAAAACAAATTTTTAAACCCACAGTCCCCTTAACAAACTTTAAGTAACTAGAAAAAGTATTGACTTCAGAAATGAAGGCATCTACTGTATCAGAATTGCCTTCAATAACAAAAAACAAATCGTCTATAAACCTACAATAGAAATTAACCCCAAATTTCTGAGTGAGCAAGGGAATAAATTCATGCTCCCACCAAGCCATGACGATGTTAGCATAAGCCGGGGCAGCTGGAGAACCCATAGCTACACCCCGCTTCTGTCTATAATAAGTCTTCCCAAATAGAAAAAAGTTGTTATGTAAAATAAGTTCCAGAAAGTTGCAAATGGTACCAATAGCACTGTTACTGAAACCAAAATTGCTGTTACCCAAAAAGCTTCTAACTGCTTCTACTCCCTCTTGATGGGGAATGCAGGTGTATAATGATACATCCATTTTAAAGACATTTTAGAATTTAGTCCTGTTTACAGCAATAATCTTACCACCAATAAGAAAGGAATGCAGTGTTGTCACCACTGCAATATGTGTAGGTTTATTTCTATGGGACCTTATGTTACTATAGAATCCTACCAAAGAATTTTAACAGTTCCCAATGGTGTAAGTTGTAACACCAAAGGTGTTGTTTATATTAGTTTATGCAGCACCTGTCCAGCATTTTATGTTGGGATGACCAGTAGGTGTCTTAGGACACGCATTAGAGAACATAATTATGGTATCAAAAAGAAAGATGTTAACAACGCTTTGTACAAACATTCCATTGTTTGTTGTGGTTTTAAAAATTTTTTATTTTCAATATTAGAAGTTTGTCAAACAGATTTGAGGGGAGGTGACTTCAAAAACTATATACAGCAGAGGGAAACTTTATGGCAAATTAAGTTAAAAGCTGACTGTTTCCCTGGCATTAATGATGCCATCAATATTAAATGTTTTTTGAAGCACAGGAAGTTACATATCCATAAAAGGGAAGGTAGTGTTGCCTCCTTTTTTAATTGATAAATTAATAATTGTATTTTATAATTGTTTATTTGATTGGTTAATTGATTGTTTAATTCTGAATGTATTTAAACTTGTTTTTTGATGGTTTTTATTCATTCTGATGAAGTCCTTGGATGAAAGCGGTGAATTAAATTTTACTACGCTAGTGGTCTTGTATTATTCTACATTTGCCTCTCATTGCTGCATCTGTTGTGGTTCCTTTTTGTTTTATACGTTTATTTGGCTTTTTGGAGAAATGCTGGAACAGTGATGGGAAACAGATCATGCTTTTTGGGAATACAACAAGTTGACAGATTTTAAAAATTCCCTAAAGAGTACTTTGTCAGAATTGTTGGGGAACAAATTATTTTAACTAAGGCATTAATTGTTTTGAGCTAAGATACAGAAACTGAACTGCTTAGATATAGTAAGGCCTTAACTAAGTTTAAATACTATTGGCAGCCAAAAAGGCAGTTACTAGAAAATGCAAGTCTAAACCAACCAACCACTAAATATTGAATATTGTGAAGCAGATAAAATTGTAGGTGGTATCTTTAGAAAAAGGAAAAAAGCAAACTAAGCAAACTTCAGAAAAAAAATGGACTCAGAGAAAATATGACATTAAAGTCTGAGAGACAACAAGAGTTTAGGTTAAGTGGATTCTGATGTTTATGAGACCAACGTTGGATATACGTAATGACACACGTGTAATAACTTAGCTATGTCACTGGCTCAACAGGTAGTACATTCACCTTTGATAATGGAAGATCAGAAGGCTTCGGTTCTGCTCCCAAGCCTGGCACTTTTATTAACTTCCAGTACTTACAGTGTAGCGTGGCATAAGAGAGGTGAGGCACTCAAGTGTGCAGTCCTTCAGATAACATATTAAACCAGGGTCCCATCTGCTTGAGTTGGTAGTAGCTCAAGTGGATCTAAGAGATCTCATGGTACTTATTGAAAAAAGAGTAGGGAACATTCCCTGGTGCCAAGGCCAAATTTCCCCTAGTCAAAATGAATACCATCTTGGGTCTCCCCTGATTACATTCAGACTAACACTGTAAATCCACTCTGCTACAGGCCTCATGAAGGCTCAGTGTCTCTCCAGTAAGTGTTTTACAACTGTAAATGCCTATTTATGTTGAATTGTATTAGACATTTTACAACTGTATATGTTGAATTTCAAGCCTGTACTCCAATCTGCTTACTTACACTATCAGACTATTTACCCCACTCATAGGACCAAAAACTGGGACTGGGTTAGCCCAGCTCCGCTACGCTCGGGCTTGCTTCGCTCCCCTCCCTGCCTCCTTATCCCACCCACTCCCACTGTGTCTACATTTATAGCCATTAGCCAACACCCCTACTTCCTCTCCAACCTACACAACTTCCTCTCCAATTCCCCCCCCCACAACTTTACTGTTTAACCACTACTATTCCTCTGAAGCACATTGACCCCACCCATTGATGACATATAACATGTCTATAAATAATTATAAACTCCTTCCTCTTATCTTACCACTCTTAATTCTGCCATACTTTCTTACTAGCTATGAAAATCTCACATTCGTAGGTTTCTCTTATCCAAAATGCCAAACCAAGACCCCCTACCTCCACTGACTGCGGAACTTGCCCACTACTACACTACCCCAAAAATTATAAATTCCAACCACTTGCTTCTAAAAAAACCACTCCAATCAACACCAAAATCCAAATATGAACTAAAACTACTATTCCAAGTTATTAGACTACTAGCGTATCCAAGAAAAAACATAACCAAAGATGGGGACATCCATCCTAATCCAGGCCCAACCTTAACTCAAAATCCTACCAGCCCACCACTCTCCCACCGACTGGTCAACTCCCTCCTAATATGCCACTTAAACATTAGAAGCCTAAACAATAAGATACATAGCCTGCATGCTGTACTAGCCACATACCTCCCCAACATAATGTGTCTATCTGAAACATGGCTCCGGCCATCAACCAAAGACAATGAGATCCTGCCTCCTGGTTACAATATACTTAGGGCAGATAGAGTAAAGAAAAGAGGAGGTGGAATAGCCGTCTTATATAATAGCACACACAACATCATAACTAACCCTATACAACCACCCCAGGTCTCTAACGCTGAAATACTAGCTCTAAAAATTCTACTAAATAATCATAAGGGCATTAACCTAATTGTCACCTATATTCCCCCTGGGAACAATGTAGAAACACTAGAGGTCATTCTACATTGGATAGCCAACAACTACCCTCAAGAAACCATTGTCCTGTGCGATGTTAATATTGACTGGAACCAATGCACAGCACAGTCCAACCCCATCCCTGTTAACCTACATGGATTCTCTCAGATAATATCATCTACCACACGTACAGGTAACAATAACCAAAAAGAGAGTATACTAGACTGGATACTCACCAACAGTCATCCCCAGAACTATACGTCTGGAACTCTCCCTAATGATCTTAGTGATGACCTGCACACATACATCATGAAAGACAAAATTAATTGTACAAGCTTACCTATTTATAGGTCTATCAGATCCAAAAAAAATTTTGACCCAACTAAATTTCAACTTGAACTCAAATCATGTAACTGGACAAAACTAAAGTTCCTTCCCCTTGATGAGGCAGTGTCATCATTTAACAATTCATTCCTTACTATACTTGACTCGCATGCCCCTAAACGCTCAATAAGAATTAAAACTCAACTAGCACCCTGGCTAACAACAGACACCAAAACCAAAATAACAGCTAGAGACAAAGCGTGGGATAAATGGCACACTACCAAACTACCCCTAGATCGTATCAAATTCCAACAACTTAGAAATGAGACTAAAAAAGCCATCATACTAGATAAGAAAAATTACTTCTACAATCTGCAACATAAACATCAGAATAACCCTCAAAAGTACTGGGCAGGCATAAATAAACTTCCCCAACCAGGCAAATCCACTACTCTGACCCCAGGAACATTATCTGACAAGAGCCAAGAAGATATAGCCAAATTCATTCAATACTTTCTTCACAGAAACCATCCAGTCATTAGCTAGCCAACTTTCTCCTCCCCACACTTCTATAAACACTATACCCGACTCACCACTCTCTTTTAACTTCCAGCCAGTGTCCACATCCTTTATCAGATCCCTTTTGAAAAAACTGAAGCCAACCACCCTTTCAGCCGATCTTCTGCCGGCTGAATACCTGTAAATTGCTGCAGATGTCGTAGCCTACCCTATCTCAATCCTAATTAACAGAACCATAACCGAGGCCTCAATTTGGAAAATATCCTATGTTATTCCACTCCACAAAGGAGGTTCATCCACAGAACTATCCAACTATAGACCTATAGCCATACTATCACCACTTGCCAAAATTATGGAAAAGTGCATGCACAACCAACTAATGCTCTATCTAACCCAAACTACTCACAGACTCTCAACATGGATTGAGACCCCATCATAGTACAACCACTGCCCTCCTCTCTTTTACTGAAAACATTAATCTTAACCGGAATAATAAAAAAATATCCTCCGCTCTCTTCCTGGACTTATCGAAAGCCTTCGATATGGTAAACCATCAGTTACTTCTATATACTTTAAAAACCCTGTATCTAGATACTCCAGCCCTTGACTGGTTTCAAGCTTACCTCACTGGGAGACAACAAGCAGTAATGTGGCAAAACAAGCTCTCCTGCCTACTACCAAATACCATAGGAGTTCCTCAAGGTTCCATATTAGGACCTCTCCTCTTTTCAGTCTTCATAAACGACATCCAAACAGTCATCCCTGAAGCCACCTGCATTCAATATGCAGATGACTCGACTATAATATGTTCCAATGCCTCTCTTACAAATCTACTAACTACCACCCAACATAGCTTCACCAAAGTCGAAAACTGGCTTGCCAACCATCTCCTGATCTTAAATCCAAACAAAACCAAGTTACTTCTCTTCTACCCAACCAACAGATCTCCGACTGAAAACTTCACTATAAAATCCAATAATGGGACCATCATCTCCCCAGACACCTATACAAATCTATTAGGAGTAAACATTGACAATAAACTCAGATTTGATATACATATCAACCAAGCCATTAAGTCAGTCAACAAGAAACTTGGGACCCTATATAGAATTAAAGCCTTCCTTACCCCGAATGCCAGGGCAGCCACAGCCCGTTCACACCTTCTCTCTACCCTACTATATGCCTCTCCTGTCCTCACTCACCTTAACAAATCTGATCTGGCCAAGCTCTCATCCTGCTATAATCACATTGCCAGGTTCGTTACAGGCCTACCCTACAGAACACACCACTGTACTAACCTGAAAAAGCTTGGATGGATAGAATTCCCACACCTTCTTCACCAGTCCCAACTCATAGAGGCCTTCAAAATCCTTAAACAACCTGAGAATACCCCAGCACTAAAAAACTTAATGACTCCCTACTCCAATCTAAGCTGCCTTCGCTCAGCAAACACACTCCTTGTCCAAACAACTAAATCTCTCAACCTAGGTGGTGACGCGCTATTTGCCAACACCACTGGTAAAATATGGAACTCTCTCCCAAATAACATCACGCTTGCAACTTCTCTAAGTCAATTCAAAAATAGTCTAAAACTCCACTTCAAGTCACACTGGCTATGTCCTTGCTCAAACCCAGACTAGCTCTGTGCCATTAACTAAAACATAAACAACTAGCTAAGATGATAAGTACTTAGTACACTGTGATAAAGAAATATGTATCCTGTCTAACTCATTATACTGCCTACCGTCCTTGCTAATATGTTATTAATGTTACATTTGTAGTAATCTCAGAAATAGTAATGGCAGTCTTGTACTTGTAGGTAAATAGCCTATGTTTTTGTTAAGTTCTTTCAGCTCATTTACTGTACCTAATTATCAATGTAACTCTGTTGGAGCTTTTCTCCCCGGGCCTCCGCTGAAAAAGGACATGTATCCAGTCGGACCATCCCGGTTAACAAATGTAAAATAAATAAATACAATAAATATACAAACTTACAAAAGTGAATTTTTGAAGGATATCATGAACCCAATTTACTTCCTCAGCATTTAGAAAATTTAGATCATACCTCTGCTCTTACCAGTGAATTTCTTAACATGGCTCTATCCTTGCATTTGAGTATTTTTCAGAATTCCTAAAATTCATACATGCACTATTAACCCTCCTTTTAGAACAACTGCAGCAGCAGGTGGGTCAGCTAGTGGAATCTTTTTAAAACAGATCGACAAGGGTATCAAGCCATTCATTTAAGATTCCACTGACTATTAAAAACCTGAGGTTTTACCAGTTCAATGAAATAGATGTTTGCAATGAAGTAGGCATTGTGGATTCGTATACAGCTATTCCCATCCAACTTAGAGTTTTATGATTTAAAGAATATTCATTGGACTTTAATTGGCGATACAGATGTTAATTTATATGACTGCTACACCATAGTTTTAAATTACAATTTTGTTTTTATTTTCAAGGACAGTTGTTTTGAACAAGTTAAGGGTGTTGGTACTGGGTTAGCAAAGGCCCAAACTTTTGCAAATATCGTGCTGGCACAGTAGGAGGAAACCTATCTTTAATGTCAATCTCTGTTTAAGAATGTTAAAAGTATTCCAGGTTTATGGATTTATTTCTTCTGTTTACAGTGTAATGAGAAAAACAAAGTTATGCTATTTTATGAAGAACAGTACTTTATTTTTTAAGGTTCAAATTTAAGATGGATTTTAGGTTCACAGACGGTTTTAGATGTCACCATCACAAAAAAAAAGTGTTGCAAGTTATTAAACAATCTATATTTTGAGTTTAAAGGTATACATCTTTCATACATCAAAAGGAAGGCTGTAAAAAAGGGCAGATGGTAAGGGTTGTCTGGCTTATAGCAGATTACACTGAATTTAAGGAGGAGACAGCAGGACTAAAGCATAAGTGATTAGCTAGGAGGATATCCTGTGGTCCTCATTTCCCCAGGTGAGGGTGAAGTTTTTGATCAGAAAGTGTCTCATAAGTATTATCCCAACATTTCGTCTAAGAGGAGGGCAGTAGTAATTCAGAAGATTCAGCAGTAGTTTTGCATTTACATTAACCTACAGCCTTGACATTCCAGCTATTAGGCAGACTAGAGCACGTAACTGGAGAATACTTATAGCAAAATATATTAAGACTGTGAGGGACAACCCAATATTTTTAAACAAAAGAAGTTTTGATATAAAGGACATTTTGGAGCATCAGTTAGCAAGAGATAAACTGGTACTTTTCTATACACGGGGCAGCAGGCAAAATGTGCGGTTGATATCGTCAGTGCTGCTTAGTCTTTTCAAACCATGTTGAACGGAACGCGGATCTCTCTGACTTTGCTTTAAAATGCACTTACCTTTAAATTTCCTTATCAGTTTTGACTCTGCCCAGAGTAATCATCCCACAAAAAATGCGCATTAAAAGGTTAAAATTCTGGAAAACTAAAGCAAACGATACCATGGTAAACAAAGTAAATGCCATGTGATACGACTTTCGAGACAAACTCTGAATGGGATGGCAGAATACCGCTGGTCAACACTTGCGCGTTTGTTTCAATAACGAACCTTTTGAAGACAATTTAAATTTCAACCTAAGACACGTTTTTGAAGAGTTAGTGTGTGAGCTACCACGAAGAAACCCACATTTTAAACTCGCATCAAGGCCTTAGCCTTAGCCTTGTTTAGTCTAATTATAGGTGGGTGAAAATTACAAGCAGCTCTTCTAATTGTACTGTCCCCATCAGCAACCGTTTCGAAATGTAAACGTAAAAATCAAACTACACAAAAAAGAGGGAGTCAGATGGAGGCATCCGTCATTATTAATATAAGCTTATTGTACTACAAAAAAAGACAAATTTCACATGCATGACCTAGTTCTCCAACACACACACGACAAGCTGAAACCCCACATTTAAAAGTTACACAAACAAACACGTAAAATGCGAAAAATATAACCTAGTACCATCCTGTAAGTATTGCTAATAGAAATAAATAGCACATACTTGACATCAACTGCGGGGTAGCGCGTTACAGCTGTTGCCCCGACAACGGAAAAGTACCGTTAAACTAGATGGGTCAGGGGTATATTATTCTTGTTATAAATACTAAAAAAAAAAAAAACGTAGATTTTTCTGCTAGTTCTCTTTCCGATTTCTGTATGCTTGTATTATTTCTGCTGCAGGGTCCACTACTTTAACTTTAATTTTAAGGTAATATTTTATTTAATTTTAAGGGAATATTGAAAAAAAACACTGAAACAGTAACTGTGTGTACAAATCATCAAATGGTTATTGCATGAAAAGTCTGCATTTAATAGTATATTACTTTTTAGTTGTCTGATGAAGTCTCTGATGTGGGACGACAGTGCTTGCTGCCAGTGAATTCAATAACTCTTCTGCCTTTCAGAGTCATACTGTGTCTGGCTATATTTTTTTATTATTATTTAGTAGTAGTAGTAGTACAGTGTAGGAACTCAAAGATTAATTTTGTTTTAAATAAGCAGATGAGTATACTACAGTGGTTGGTCTGTGTAACAAATTTTAGTTTAAAACAGGAGTCAGTGCAGACAGCGACCCTTTCTGTGTGAAACATCAGATAAGGAGACTCGACTTGATAACGCAAGCAACTCAGAATTCTACCGGTAGAAGTTAAACCGTTACCAGGAAAACGGTCTCCCAAGAAAGCTACTTTGAGCCTGCAGATTCAGAGGGAGACAGGATCAGCTTTTCTAGCACGAAGAATTAAGTCCCAAAATGGTAAAGTATCTCACAAGGGAGGCCAGAAGGAGGAATAACTCAGACTGAAATCAAAAAACTGAAGAAGATAATCCTGATGGAATGTGGAATGACAAAGGATCAAACCCCTAAGCCATACCACAGACAAAGAACCAAGCCCTTTTTTCTTAATTCCTGTGTCAAGTCTTTGGGAGGAAGATGATCTGTCCGACCCCTAGAGAAGAAACAGAGGATGTCCTTCTATTCACACGTTGCAGTATTCGTAACAGTAGGGACTTGCTGCATGCACTGCTGCCCTCTGGCTAGTATACCAAAGTCTTTGCTTCTGGAGGGTACGTGTGACGTCCCTTGTCAGGGCCATAAACTGACATTGGGTATAAAGGTGACGTCTGCACTCACCCTCTTCAGAATTTTCCTGCCACAGTGAACGTCAGATTCATGTTCGCCAGTTCTGAAAGCAGATCGCGTTTTTCAGATGACCGTTAAAAAAGTCTCCAGACCAGATGACCATTTTCCTGCAGATACAGATAAGTGCCCTGTTTGTTTTTTTCATTACTTTTGATTATTGCCAAGTCTTACATGTCAGCTACAAAGGAAAAGTGCGCTTGTGGGAGACAAATTCTTCACAAGGACGCACAAGAGAAGTGCATTTTTTGCTTGGGTGAGGCCCACGACCATACATCCTGCCCTATTTGCAAATCCTTCGTACCAAAAATCCTTTGTAGCAGTCTTCCTGCACTAAAATTATATTTACAAAAATCAGAGACTCAGATGTCTTGCACTCAGCATGGGGGGCGGGCAGGCCCATCCGAAGAGCTGCTGAGGAAGAAGGCCAAGAAAGTTAGGCCGGAATCCCACTCTGTGCCTCAGGCGTCCGACGAGGTTCTTGAGGCTGATGAAAGCCCAGCATCTTCCCAGACATCTGTTTCCAAATCAGCCCCAAGAACCTCAATGGAAGCCAGGGTGGCGGAAACTTTAACTACATCCACTGAGTCTATTCAGCCATCAGATCCTGGTGTCGGAGGAGAACCACGTCTCAGTCTATCGGAGGGCCTTGCTCCTTCATTTCCACCCAAGCAGATGTCTGCTCCGATTCTCTCCCCATCAGTCACTCCCTTAAAGAAAAAGCAAAAAGTTAAACACCCTGAAACTCTACCAGTTCCTGGATGGGAAGCCTTTTCTCAAAGTCTTTTTAAGGCTTTTCAAGCCTTGCAGACACAACAGGCCCCACCAGCCCCCTCACCTCTACCTACCTTACAGGTATCAGAGGAAGAGTATTCCTCTTCAGATGAATCTGTTTTATATGTATCCCAAATAGAGTCCCCAAAGGATTTCATCACTCCAGAAGAGGAAGACTCCAATACTCCTGAGTCTCCAGGTGAAGAAATCACCTTTGGAGACACAATCTCCCTTATAAGGGAGCATTTCAAATGGCAGGCATCTGAAGTATGACACCAAGAAAAGGTACTTCTACCTTTTACAAATGGAGCAACCTTCTCCTTCAGCAGTGGCCCCCTTGCTACCTGCATTCCAGGATGCCTTCTTGGCTGATTCTCTGTCCCCTGACTCTCAACCACCAGCTTCCAACCAACCAGACTGTTTCTACAAGTTCCCACAGGATACCAAATACCTCTTTAGGAACCCACCAGCAGACCCAGCAGTTATTGCTGTCCCTGCTGAAAAATCATCTAGACAACTACCTTTGACTGCTCTTTATCCCACAGACCAAGAACATACATTCATGGACAGAACAGGGAAGAAAGTTTATACCTACTCTGGCTATTAGAGCTCCCAACTACCAAACACATATGGCTAGATATGTCCTGGATATCATTACCAAGGCCTCCAGATTGCTATCTGAGGCTCCTGATTCTCCCATTAAAGCACAAGTAAAAACTCTCCTCTCCACTACATCCCAAGTAATTAGGCACTCATTAAAGTGCAGTTATGATGCTGTGGAAGCCTCATCTAAATCTGTTGCATCTGGATCAGTCTTGAGGCGATATTCTTGGGTGAGACTACAACCCCTATCCATGGATGTGCAAACAAAATTGTTGGATGCACCCCTGGATAATAAAGCCCGGTTTGTACAAGCCTCAGCAGAACTCCGAAAATCCCTTCAAGAAAAGGGTAAGGAACTGCAAAACCTTAACCAACAGACCACAGGAGTTATCCACAAAAACCTTCCTTTGTCAGAAGGCAGTCCTCACACTCTGCTCCAGTCTAAAGGACGAAGACAAAACAGGAAAAACTCTACTCCAAGATTTCTAACCAGTTCTTCTACAATGCCCTTTCGATGCCAGTCTGACTACTCCAGACCACCTCCTCTGTGACTACCCACCCTTGCACCAAAACACCCCACTTTCCCTCAAGTCTCACCCTCTCCCTTCCCTCCTGGCAGAAAATCACAACAGAACAATGGGTACTCTCCATCATACAGTCATGACTTGGTGGATGATAGCACCCTTCCGTGGTATCCCTCAACCATCTGCAAGCAAAACCCACCTTTTTCCACCCATCATTCACTAGCTTCTAGATACCATCAAAGAAACAAAGGATTTTACTCCAGAATGTTTCTGGTACCAAGGAAGGACGGCCCATGGAGGCCAATCCTAGAGTTATCCTTTCTAAATCTCTTTCTCAAAGTTCCCAGTTTCAAAATGATTATCTTACCACTCATTTCAATCAGGCTTTTATGGTAGCTCTGGATTTGAAGGATGCCTACCTATACATCCCTATTCACTCAGATTACAGGAAATACCTCAGATCTGTAATAGGCGCTTGCCATTTGCAATTCTCTGCCTTCCCCTTTGGACTCTCCACTGCTCTCTGAGTCTTCACAAAGTGCCCAGCCCCCTTCATCGCTCACTGCAGGATCTAGGGCATTCAGATATACCCATACCTGGATGACCTGCTCATCCTCCTACTTCATCTACAAGCAATCTCCACTCTATCTCAGTTAGGGTTCACCATAAACCACGAAATGTCTCACCTGATCCCCTCCCAAGACCTGGTTTTCCTGGGGTGCAGGATCAGAACAGACAAAATGAAAGCCTTTATTCCAGAACAAACAATCCTAGAACTTTGCCTATACTTCCAAAAACTTCTTTCCTAAACTTCCTTGCCAGTTCGAGAAATGTTAAGAGTTCTACGCCACATGGCATCACTCATACCCATGTTGCCCCTGGCAAAACTCCACATGCGAAAAATCCAGTGGGTCCTGAAAAACTTATGGAGCCAACACTCCCCTCCCCTTACTTCAATGTTTGAAGAAGAAACTCCAGTGGTGGATATAAGCTCTCCACCTCAACCAAGGGACCCACCTTCAGGTCCTTGTGCCCCTCCAACAGGTTATCAACAGATTCTTCCAACCTGGGGTGGGGGTAGTGTTACTTACAAACCAAACGCAACTATTGGTGCAAGGCACCTGGTCCAACCAAAAACAAAAGGACCATATCAACATCAAATAATTGAGGGCTTTACACTTGGCCCTACTGACCTTCAAATCAGCCCTTCAGCCAGGAACTCAAAATAATCACAAATATAAAAGGTCCTGTGGTACATAAACAAGCAGGGGGAACAAAGTCCTACCCTCTGTGCAGCCTAGCAATCCAGATCTGGAACCTACCAATATCTCTACACATTCATCTGGTAGCTGTGTATATCCCTTCAACAGAGAATGTCAAGGCAGACTTCCTAAGTAGAACTTCAGTGCCAAGTCACGAATGGATGCTTCACAGGGAAGTATTTCTGGATATAATCCACAGGTGGGGTATTCCACAAGCAGATCTTTTTGCCTCCACCCAGAACAGACAGATGCCCAAATTCTGCACAAGGAATCCACATCCACAAGTGTGGAAAGTGGATGCTTCCCCTTCTCTTGGGAGGGAATATACCTCTATGCTTTTCCCCCCTTCAACTTAATTCAGAAAGTCCCTCTGAAAATACAGACGGACAACCCAAAAATCCTACTGGTGACCCCTTTTGACCAAGACAGCATTGGTTCCCCCTCCTACACTTACTAGCCAAGGGCAATCACCACAACATACCCCACCAAATAGACCTGCTCACACAGGACAGGGGATCCCTACTACATCCCCAGGTGAACAATTTGAAATTAACCTTATGGGTGATAGTGTTCTGATCCCCTACAGACATCTATAATTAGAGGATGTACTCAATGTTCTGCAGGAGGCCAGAAAACCTAGTACCAAGACAAATTATGTATCCAAATGAAACAGATTCTCCTACTGGCATCAACGGAAAAAACAGGACCCTCTGACTACCGCTACACCTATGGTCCTTTCCCATTTGTGTGACCTGCTCAGACTACCGCTATACCTGTGGTCCTTTCCCATTTATGTGAGCTGCTCAGACTACCGCTATACCTGTGGTCCTTTCCCATTTGTGTGAGCTGCTCAGACTACCGCTATACCTGTGGTCCTTTCCCATTTGTGTGAGCTGCTCGGACTACCGCTATACCTGTGGTCCTTTTCCATTTGTGTGAGCTGCTCGGACTACCGCTATGCCTGTGGTCCTTTCCCATTTGTGTGAGCTGCTCGGACTACTGCTATACCTGTGATCCTTTCCCCATTTGTGTGAGCTGCTCGGGACTATCGCTATACCTGTGATCCTTTCCCATTTGTGTGAGCTGCTATGACTACTTCTATACCTGTGGTCCTTTCCCATTTGTGTGAGTTGCTATGACAACTTCTATACCTGTGGTCCTTTCCTATTTGTGTGAGCTACTATAACTGTGTGATGAGGGAGATGAGTTTTCCCGAGTTATGACACAGAATTGGGACTGCCTAGACATAGTAAAGTCTTGCTGTGTCTAATCATGATGGATGCCAAAAAAGCAAAATGTAAAATGGCAAAACAGAAATCAAAATCTAAACCAAAGTAGTGAATATAGTAACATAGATAAAACAACTGGAAATGAGATCTTTACAAAATGGTAGGAGCAAACTACATTGGAAAAATTGGGAACAATACATACAAAGGAGGAATGAGGTTTAAAAGGCAGCAGTACTTAAATGAGCTAGGTAATGTTTGAGTGAGAAAAACTGGGTAGACTAAGTCATGTATAATGTTTGCAACTGGGAGTACGCCAGTATGGTTTGTGATGCAAAATGCCTGCAACTAGGACAATGTCGGTGTGGACTGTTTTCATTTATATAAATGTATGATCGCTTATGTCGTAAGTGATGGTTTAATAAAGATGTTTTTTGTCTTAAAAAAAACAAGAACTGAATAATTTATATAATGTTGCTTAGATTATATGACATATAGCAAGATATGTGGAGTATAAGGTTTGTAAACATGAACTTGTTAATGCAGTTTGATTGCTTTTATATAAATGTAAATTTGCCTATGTATCACAAGTGTTAACTCAATAAAGGTGTTTAAAAAAGTGCAGAAGCCATGCAGTTAACCTGAGGGAATTTAACTCTGGGTGAGACTTGCCCAAAAGATGTGGCAACAGTTTGCTGACAGCAGGGGGCTCACTAACAGGTGAGACAAAAGTGGGATGCAAAAAAGCCAAAAGACAGCCAAGAGAAGAACCGTCTTCGTGCGTACGGCTTCTGGATGAAAATAAGAAATGTGTGAAATGGTCTACAGATGCCCAGGGATCCATTCTGGGATCATAACATCCCCTAGCCCTCCCCAAGTGGGGAAAAAAATCTGCTACACTCTATTAGTTGGGGAAGCAAATATACGACAACAAAGTTTTCCCCCTTACCCCAGTATCAGAACATTTTCCCACACAAGGAGCTGACGGGCCACTCGTAGAGCATCTGTCGACAGCAAATAAACTCCTCCATGACCGGGTTAGGTTCTCCTAAAATACATCTGGTTACTAGAAAATTGTTGTTGTTGTGTCTTTTGGCTTTTCCCGGTTAGGGGTCGCCACAGCGGAACTCCGGTCCGCTAATGATTGGTAGTGGATTTTTACGTACCGGGTTACCAGCCCTGACGCACAACCTTCAACGAAGGCACGCCCCATTCACTTATGCCTCCACACAGAAGACTCTCTAGCTGAGAATCGAATGGGACAACGTCTTGCTATGAGGCGACAACGCTACCGTAGCACCAGCACCACAGTTCGATTTGACAAATTTGCTTATTCCCATACTCACATAATCTCCCAACACAATGGATACAATGTCAGTTCCATCGTGCCTGTTTTTATTTATTTACATTTGTTGACCCGGGAGTGTCCGAATGGATGTAGGTCCATTTTCAGCAGAGGCCCGGGGAGAAAAGCTCCACAGTTAAAATATACAGACAGTAGTTACATTGGATTTACACATCAATTAACAATTTGATCAACATAGCAATTAACAATTACAAACAAACAGTTACAGATTAAGAACATAGTACATCAGTAGACAACTAGAATCTTTATCATCTGCGAAGTACATAACAGACATTAACAACTGTTACATTAAGAAGTTCCTGCTGTATAATAAGTAGTTAGGCTTATGAGCATCCGAGCTTGCTATAATCAAGGTATAGTTAGTGGGGTGGAAAGAAAGGTAGTGGGTGGATGGGGTGGGTGATATTAGAGGGGGAGTTGTAAGGGCATAGCCAGCATGTTTTTAGGTGCGCTTTTCGTAAAGTTTTGAAGTGGGTGCATGATGGTACAGAGGTAATTGTGGGTGGGAGGCAGTTCCATAATTTGGCTATGGCACAAGAGAATAGTGCTTCACCAGCAGAGTTATTGGCTTTGGTGATCTGCAAGTGATTTTTGTTGCTGGATCTTAGTGGTCTGGTGGTGTGATGGGGTTGGAGTAGATTCTGGAGGGATGGGACTTCTCGTGGATGGTTTACTAGTTTGTGGGCGAGTGTGAGTTGATACCATTGAAGGAGGTGATGGAGTTCAAGCCAGCCCAGTTCAGTAAGTGAGAGACAGTGGGGACTACGGTAGGATGCCCCTGTGGCAAATTTGGTGATTACGTTGTAGCAGGTGTTTGGATCGCATTGCCTTATGTTGGTATATATCTTGGAGAGGCATAAAGTAGGGTGGAGACAAGGTGGGAATTTGCTTTTGAAATCTTTGCTGCTTTGGTGAGAAGTTGCCTATTTCTGTATAACGCTCCTATTTTTTGTGGACTTTTTTATGGTCATGGATATGTGAATGTCAAATTTTAGTTTATTGTCTATTTCCACTCCTAGCAGTTTGGTGTATTCTGTTGGGTGTATAGTGGTGTTGTCTTTTGCTGTGATGTTAAAGTGAGAGTTGTTTTGAGTATGGCTGGTGGGCTGGAAGAGGAGTGGTTTAGTTTTGTTTGGGTTGAGTATTAATTGGGCATCAGATAACCAAGTTTCAACAGAGGAAAAGGCTTCCTGTGTGACTTTTTGCAGTTTGGGTAGGGACTGGGCTGAGCAGATGATGGTTGAGTCATCTGCGTATTTTATGAGTGTGCCATGTTTGGTGGCAGAGGCTAGATTACTGGTGAAAATAGGGAAGAGTAGGGGTCCAAGGATGGATCCTTGGGGAACCCCTATAGAGACAGGTACATAGGGAGATATGTCATTCTGCCATACAATGGATTATTGGCGGTCAGACAGGTAACTCTGAAACCAGTTGGTGACTGATTGAGAAAAGGATAGGTTATTGAGGACAGAGATGAGTTGTTTGTGTGGGACCATGTCAAATGCTTTAGATAGGTCTAGGAAAGTAGCAGAGGAGAGAGAGTCATTGTTTTTATGCTGAAGGATAGTGTTAGTAAAGGAGAGTAAGGCAGTGGTGGTGCTATGGTTTGGTCGGAACCCATGCTGAGTAATGGAAAGGAAGTTGTTCGTAAGGAGGTAGTCTGAGACCTGAGAGTGAATGCACCTCGCTAGTATTTTGGAGTGGAGAGAGTGGAAAGCAATTATATGTCAGCACTAAAAAAATTAAAAGCACTACACCCTCACAAACTCCCCTTGAGTACCTTGCTCCCCATTGGCCCTTTTTTCAATTACAAAGGAATTCCCAATACTATTCTAGCATGTCCAAAGGTCAGTTGTCAATCTCCTCTCCAGTCCAGCTGGTGAATCTGGGAATCTTGAGGCAATGTTACAACTGCCTCATGTACACAGACAACCCTCTCCTCTCCCAACAAATTCCAACACATGTGAGAGATGCAACCATATAGCCAAACTGGAGGCTAAGCTCTCTCAACTCAGTACTGGCGTAACCAGTCAGGAGGAGAAGGAAACCACACGCACTACAATTACAGTCTCACATAGACCTACCACGACAGCAAACCAAACACAAACACACAAAAACATACTCGGAGGCTCTAAATAAAAATCTGCCTAAGCAGCAGAGACCTCCAAAGCAGACACCCAAGCAACCGCTACCCCAAAACAAAACACGTGCAACACATAGTTCACAAAGCCAGTGTGCCGAACAGTCACAACCCTTAAGGCTAAACAACACACCTGATACACTTGTAATAGGTGACTATCGTCAGGCACACTGACGTCCCGCTCACCAGGCTCAACAAGGAGAAGGTCATGGTGAGCTGCCTGTTGGGCGCTAGGATCCGCCACATAACACAAGCACTCAGGTCACTCCAAGGCAAGTACAAATATGACTCAGTCATTGTCCATGCTGGTGTGAATGACCTGAGATGTACCTCCCTGGACTACATGAAAAGAGACAGAGGAGCTCTCTGAGCATGTAGCCCAGGCCGGTATGACCCTGACCTTGAGTAGCATCTTACCCTCACCAAGAATGATGCCACAATATGAAGACAAGATGATCAATTTCAACAATTGGCTTAAGTATTGGTGTCATTCAAAGGGGATCCAATGCCCGTCAGCCTGGGATGACATGCTCGACAAGCCACGATGCTTCGCTAGGGACGGCTTGCACCTGTCATCCCTGGGTTTTTGGATATTGGCAAAGGCTCTTGCTACCCCCATAGTGCCTTTTTTAGGCAAGGCTCAAAAGACAAACCCACCTCCATAAGTATCACAAGGGATAAGAAACTAAGAGTAATGCTACTCAACGCCAGAAGTCTAAACCTCAAGATGCACGCACTCGAAACTCTCCTTAGCATGGAGAACATCGATATCTGTGCAGTAACAGAAACCTGGTTCAAGGCTCCCGAGAGCACCCCAGCACTACCAGGTTATACCTCATACCATGCTTTTCGGCCCCAAAACTTGGACCGGACCAGAAAAGGAGGGGGAGTATCAATATTCGTCAAAGATACCCACACCTCCAGGTTGGTGGCACAGCACGAAGCATCAGAGACTATCCATGTGCAACTAACAGTGAGTAAAACTGCCTTCCAGTTTATAGCCTGCTACAGACCACCCTCCCAAACCCAGGAACCCCACTCGGCCTTCCTGAGAACACTGGAAAATATGAAGGTCTCTCCAAACACCATTATATTGGGCAACTTCAACTACCTAAACATAGACTGGGAGCATTATTCTAGCTCCAACACCCTAGCTCAAAGGTTTCTAGAATTTAAACTCAAAATGCTATGGAACAACTTGTTACCACTCCCACAAGAGGGGAAAACATACTGGACCTGATCATCACCAACATGGGGACGCTATGCTCCAGACCAGAAGTGTATTCCCTCACTGGTAACATCAGACCATAAACTAATCTCACTGGGTATGCACATCCCGACCCCACCCCCTGCCCAGAAAACCACAGTGAAAAACTTCTCTAAAGCAAATTTCACATTCCTCAAAACGGAGGTGGAATCCTTCAAAGCCCCTGGGCCTGTGGAAAATACGGCCCAGACCGCAGAATCCTTTATAAACGCATTCTATGAACACCTTCAGGAATGCATAGATCATGCAATCCCAAATAAAACCAAGACCCAATCGTCCAAAGGCAGACGTCCTGTCTGGTGGACCCCAGCCATAAACAAACTATACAATAGAAGGAGGAAGCTACTACATGATAGAGCAAAATCCCAAAAAGGGAAGGCATCTCTGATCAGTGTTAGCAAAAAACTACGGGCACTCATAAAATCGTCTAAGGCCAGCTTCGAGAGAAAAATTACACAGGACACTAAGGATAATCACAAGGCTTTCTTTAGTTATGTTAGGAACCTGGGTGGGAATTCCCAGATATGCTCAGAATTAGTCCAAAATGACAAAAAATACACTGAACCCACAGACATTGCCAACATCCTAGCGGACAGGTTCTGAGCAAACTCCCCCCCCCCCCACCAAAAGGGCAAATATCTATCCCAGCAGAGTGCTGCCCCCCTGACATCTCAGATGCTCAGGTAAGAGCCGCCCTCTCCAAAGCAAACAACACAGTATCAATGGGACCAGACGGTGTCCCAGGCTGCATCCTACATGAACTCCAAGAAGAGCTAAACCCAAACATAAAACTACTGTTCAATCTCAGCCTTACCACAGGATATGTACCCAAACAGTGGCGTACAGCAACAGTGGTCCCTCTCCACAAAGGTGGTGCCTCAACGGATCCTGGAAACTATCGCCCCATAATCCTGACGAGCTTGGTCTGCAAAGCTATGGAAAGGATCATCACGGACCTCATAAAGATATTGGGGACCTACAGACACTGGATCCTACCCAGTTCGGCTTTGTTAAGGGCAGATCCTGCCTCTTAAACCTGGTCGATTTCTTTGAAACAGTCACCAAGGTCATTGACGAGGGGAAGGTGGTCCACACAGCCTACCTGGATCTCACAAAAGCCATCGAAACAATACCCCACTCGGGCATTATAGATAAGCTCACCAGCTTAAATATAAACCCTTACGTCACTAGATGGGTTGCAAACTGGCTCAATGACAGAACCCACATGGTTAGAATTGCTGGAGCCATGTCAGACTCCAAACCAGTTACAAGTGGCGTCCCACAAGGCTCAGTCCTGGGACCTCTCTTGTTCGGTATATATTTCTCGGCGGTACAGCCAAAATGGAAGGACTGTGGCTGACCAAGTTAGGGCCTCATAGAAACAGACAACTGGTGCCAGAGCCATGGCCTCAAGCTAAACGCCAAAAAGTGTATAGTCATCCCCTTTGGCAAATAGGTGGTAATCCATTAAGTACGGAAGAAGTAATTAGGGACCCAAGTTGATAGCAATCTCTCATTTGACAACCACGTGGCCAAAGTGGTTAGAAAAACATTTTATATAGCCCACCTAATCATGAAGGGACTCGCATCTAGATCAGGGGAGGTCATCGTGCCTCTTTACTCATCCCTCATCAGGCCCATAATTGAGTACAATGCCCCTTTTGGGATGTACCATACCAGACACCTGCAGCAACTGGAAAGACCCCAAAAGTACCTCGCCAAGAGGATCAAAAGGCTCAAACAGATGCTATATGCTGCCCGGTTAAAGAAACTCCAGCTCTACTCAGTGGCATACCGCCTGCTCAGAGGCGATCTGTGCCTGACGTAAAGCCATGTCCAACCCAGAATTAATGGACATGCTGCACCTTAGAAAATCCAAATCCCATCGAGCTATGCGCGCGAGAGACTTGAACCTCAGCACTGAAATAAATAGGACATGCTGGAGGGACAGACTCATAACCCAGAGGCTCCCTTCACTCTGGAAGAAAATCCCAGTCCAGGTTAGGCAGAGTCCCTCATTGACTCTCTTCAAGAGGAATCTTGATGAGTGGATGGGGGATCGTAGGTTTACCCCGGGTATCACTTCTGTGTCACTGTTAGAGGCACAGTATACTAACCTCGAAAAAGGGCATAGCAAAATTAATTTAAAATGGGTGGCGAAAGCCAAACACACTCTGGCTAGGCTTTTAAATGCCCTAGAGCAGATAGCCTAGTATGAACCTATGAGAACAGCTATGGGGCAGTAACTGGTTAGTTCTGTGGAGGGGCTGCCTTTGTGGAGGGGAATTATATGTGATACTTTCCATAGTGTGGGAATGTAACTTTGACAGAGATCGGTTAATCAAGATGGATACTGGGTAGGCCAGAGCATCAGCTGCGATTTGTAGGTATTCACTTGGGAGCTTGTCTGCTGCTAATTTGGTGGGCTTAAGTTTAGTTAAGAGTTTTTTTATGTTGGAGGTAGGGGCAGAAGAAAAAGAGAAGACAGTGGGGAGATTAGTTGAAGGTGTGGGTTGGAGGGGAGTGGGGTTGTGTTGTCTAGCTAGTGGTATTATGGTTTGTGTGAATACATTGCGTTGATATACCAAACCACCATTTTGCTGCTGGTGTAGGTGAAAATTGCATTCCTGAGAAGACAGTTCTTGAAGGCTTGAAGACAGGGGGGAACAAAAGAGGTCTAGATATCCCAAGCTGCCTGCCTGTTGATAAACACACATCTACCCTAGGGCTGATGCGTCCAGGGTGACTACTGCCAAGAGGGGGGGGAAGGGGACGAGAGAAAAGACTGCCTCTGGTCAGAGTAAATCCAGCATCAGAAATGCACCTTGCATACCTTGGAAATCCAAACCTTTGTAGAATATTGCATCAGAAAAATATGAACTTCCCCCCCAACCCCCAATCTCACAACACCTACTGTGACAGCCTTGTGTGTAGTCCGGTACAGGGTGCCACATGGACAGACGCAGACCCAATATCTAGCATTTTAAGACAAAGATTTGGGGAAGGAAGAGGTAACTGGGAACACATGTTTTGGAAGTGTAATGAGTTGACAGACTTTAAAAATTCCCTACACAGTACTCGATCAAGAATACTGGGTAAGCAAATAAGTGCAACTAAGCAGATGCTTTTTTCAGCCAGGACACAGGATCTGAATTGCCTAGATATAGTAAAGCCTTAAGTTTAATTCTGGTGGCTGCTAAAAAGCAATTACTAGGAAATTAAATCAAAATGTAAACCAACTATCAACTATATTTAGTTATAATGGGCTAGGCTTAAAATAGCTCATAAGAGCAGTTAGCTTACTATTAATCTATGAACCTATTTTTTTTATCATTCATATATGCTAGGCACACACATACTCACATACATGCGCAAGTATTTTTGTCACCTTTCCTAACAAGATTTATCTGAAGCACCCTTACAAACAGGGATCCCAATTTTCCACTTTCTCAAGAATATATCTGAAAAATCCAAATATGTATGTTGAGAATCAGAAACACGAAATTGTCTACAGAGTTTGACATTTTTTGCCAGAGCACTTCTTCACCATAAAAAAATACTACTGACAATACCGTCAGTTTACATTACTAAAGGTTTTATAATTATAACCTTTAATTTTGCATAAAGTTGCACTAAAATTCCTAAATTTAATCTAAACATTACAAATTACAGTAATAACCACACATTATACTTAATCACAACTAAAAGTGATGAATTTCAAATCTCATGGAAATGTATTTTACTTTTATGATCTGTAAATCAGTGCACTTACTTTATTTACAAGGTATTGAGGAAAACAAGAGTCTACAACAAGGAATATTGGTTTTGGAACCATGAAAAAAAGTAAAAAAAAGCATGGCACTGTTCTGCATAATATCACACTTCCAAAAGATACAACACTCAATCTCCCAACAGTTTTTGTATTGAATGAAAAAGTAGTCGACAATATCCTGGATCGTGTCTATTTGGTTTTACTGCCTGCGTTTATGAAAAACAAAAACCCTATAAAAAGACTGACACCTGTGCTTTGCACTGGTTTATAAATCTAACCCAGCTCCAACCACCGCCCCCTGAGACAAAAAAAAGTTTCCTGATGAAATTCAGTGCTTTGTGGGAACAGAGCAAAACCCAAGAGAACAGCAGCAGCATACTACCTTACAATATTGAATCAAAAGGCAATATAAAATGTATTAGTTGAGATAAAACATTATAATATAGTCCACAAAAAAGACGATGTTTCTCGTTAAAATTCATAACATACTTCGACTACTTAACAGCACACCACCCTCGCTTAATCACAAACACACCTTAGATAAGAAATGGTTGTCACCTGTGCTTTAACAAACACATGCAGCTGGGGAACTACCTGAGAGAAATAAATCGGTGACAAGCAAGTCTAGCATTAAGATTTACACGGCATTCATGTAATGGTCCGCAGCACACTTTAAACAAAGCAGGTGCTTAAAATATCACTTAATCTATGTAGGTAAATAATCCCCACAGACCAAGCTAAACGCTTGTCATTTCAGTACCTGCTGCTTGTCAAACTGTTCTCTCTCTGCCTCCAAACTATGTCCCGACCTCCGGTTCAGTACCCTCGCAGGCACATGTTTGATAGTATTCATCCTTCAGGGTGAGTATTTCTCAAAATCCTTTCGTGGACAATGCGAATATTTAGACAGGGTAGCAGCGTTATCCCCAGATTTCTTCCCGTCCTCTTGTGTGTATTTACAGTTGCTTGTGAATAAGGCAAACAGACACAGAAGTGAGCACGAGTGTACAGGAAGGGTAGATGAGATTCATGCTACAGGAGTAACACTGAGAGCATCATGGGAAGGACAACCGAGCCTGTCAGGGAGGCCAAGTCGGATGTGTACGTGGTGGGGTTGAAAATGCAAGTTACCAAACGAATACACCGTCTTTCTTCTATAATTTATTAAGTTCCTGGCACTTTTTTGGCGTATATTTTTATAACCACGAAGAAGGAAGTGGGCGTTTCTATTTCTGTGCCGTACCTTCAAGGTATGAACGCGTTGCTAGGGATAAAAAGGACAAGCCATCTGACAGTTTGGGTTGTCCTGGTATCCAGTCAAAGTGTGACCATTAATCGGGTACATACATCATAACCTATTAATATAAAAAAATCTGAACAAAGTCTAAAATAAATGTTGGGGACCAAGGCCAAATAGGGACAGATTTTAAATAATGTTCTTATAAACGTAGAAAGTTGCTAGAATAATATTTGTGTTGGCATGCGTTTAAGCTATGGAAGTCTGAAACCCACATGTGTGTTTAGTGACTTGCACTGACTTAAATCCAATAATCTGCCAAAAAATATGAGGAGCAGACGAACAATATGAGACAAAAAACATTGACATTCTGCGAAAATCTGGACAGTTGAACGGTATAATCGGGAATTGCAAACGAATTTTCCCAACTTTGAACTAGCCACGGCGGTCTTTCTTTACCATGACTATGGACCACAATGAGAGCCAGTCCTAATTTTCTATACATCAAAGAAACGCTGCAGTTTAAGGAAGCACTCCAATTAACACTGGCACCTTTTACTTTTCCCATCTGCCGATAAACTAGGCTGGTTTGGCGTGGCTTCCTTAAACCAGTTGTATAATTTGTATTCCTTTCTAGCAGACGTGATTTTGAGGTGGTGGGGGTCTTGCAGCAACCAAAATCAGTTTGTACCTTTCATAAGCATTTTTGTAATCTAATCAAATAATGAAATTCAGTGGGAAATGGAGATACAGCTAAGCTGTTGCTGAACAACAGTGTAGTCTGGTATAATCAAGTCAAAGTAAAGTTTATTTTAGCAATAACCCATGGCTGGGTGTGGGTAATGCTGGATTTACCCACGGTTGGCATGGTTTGGTGACAAGGGCGAAGCCCTAGTGGCCAAACAAAGACAACCGAGGGGTAAATCCAGTATTATCCACACCCAGGCGTGCCTGGGTTATTGCTGTTATACAATGACATTATTTAAAAAAAAAATACTTAGTTTTCTTAAATAATTGCATTGTATAATGCCTCCTTGCTGCCCTTCCACAGCTGTCCAGTATTCTGCGGCAGTTCTGATGTACTGCACAAGCGTATGCTTACACAGCACATCAGAGCTGTGTGTGGAAGCAACGGAGAAAGCAAGATCTCCGTTGCTTTTTAGAAAGTGTCTCGCTATGTTAAAGGAGTTTAGCATAGCGAGACAGCTTTAAAAAAAGCAGTGGAGATCTTCGTTTCTCCGCTGCTTTTTTTAAAGCTGTCTTGCTATGTTAAACTCCTTTAACATAGCGAGACACTTTCTAAAAAGCAACTGAGATCTTGCTTTCTCCGTTGCTGTAAGAAAAAAAAAGGCTTCTACTAATGGAAAAAGTCCAGGTGACCGGATCTTTTTCCATTAGTATAAGTCTGATTTACAACGTGCACGTTTTGGAATATTAATGGGGGGTCGTTGTATAATGTCATTTAGACACAAGTGAAGTATAAACGAAATTACCTGCAACATACTTTAATTGTATGTATGTGTGTCTTCTCAATTCCACATGCTTAAAAGAGACATATACATACATACAGTTATATGTGTATCAGACCTAACATTAACCTTTATGTTCATATTATTACTGCAATTATACTGTACACCACTATAGCAGCTGATTGGCTCCTTATTGCACCTGTACTTATTACACAATGTAACTCTCATATTCTCTAAATTATGAGAATATCTAGCAGTTGTATTGCACATGATTTTCTTGTAAACTGATAAGTTGATTGTGTTGTCTTAACCAAACAATAGTGCAACAATTATTATAACAAGCCTTGTCAGCATCTCGCATACCTGGGATTAATACCAGAGTTCAAGAGTGTAATCGTTTGAGGAAAGAAACTGTTCTTGAACCCGGTTGTTTTACACCATATGTTGTTATATCCTCTGTCAGACAACAGGCATGTGGACAGTTCAGAAGCAGGGTGTGTAGGGTCACTTGTTATTTTTGTTGCTGTATTGTAACGTGTCGTGTATCTCTGGGAGTTTGGATCCCGTTATTTTCTCAGGCAGCTCTATCTTTTGTAGGGCATTCTGATTTGCAACTGAACAGCTCCCTTACCACACCATGAAGTTGCACGTTAGGATACTTTCTATGGTACCCCTAAAGAAGGTGGAGAGGATGGAGCGAGGTAGAGTCTTCTGAGGAAGTGCAGGTATTGATGGGCCTTCTTCACTATGTGACTGGTTTTGGATGACCAAAAGATCCTCTGCTATGTAGACCCCATGGATTTTTCTGTTCTTTACCCTTTCCACTACCTCCCCATTTATCGTGAGATAGAGGGAGCTGGTTGTCCTCTCCTGAAGTCCATTATGATTGCCTTGATTTTGCTAACATGGAGGTCAAGATTATGCCTGGCACACCAGTCAGAACTCACTTCTTCACTGTAAGCTTTTTCTTCTCCTTTGCTAATGAGGCCCACAACTGTAGTGTCATCCACAAACTTAATGATGTGGTTGGTGTTAAATCTGGCTTTTCAGTTATGGGTCAAGACAGTAAACGGTAGTGGGCTTAGCACACAGTCCTGAGGTACTCCTGTGTTGATAGTGATGCTCTTTGAGGAATTCTTGCCCCACATACTCTTTGTGGTCTTCCAGTTAGAAAGTCCAGTATCCAGTTGCACGTGTTTATTAACGCCTAGGTGGACAAGTTTTTCTATTAGCTGTTGTGGGATGACTGTATTGAATGCTGAACTGAAATAAATAAACAGCATTCTGACATAACTGTCCTTATTTTCTAGGTGTGCCATTGTGAGATGCAGTGCAACAGAGGTGGCATCTGCCGTGGAGCGATTTGCATAGTATGTGAACTGCAGTGGATCAGGTGCTGTTGGGAGGTTTGCTGTCAGGTGTTTTTTGACCAACCTTTCAAAGCTTTTCATGACAATGGACATGAGGGCCACAGGTCTGTATTCATTAAGGCCAGAGGGAGTGGCTTTCTTCATTGGTGGTATAATGTTTGTGTTTTTAAAGCACTTGGGTATCTTCGCTTGGTTGAGAGGGATACTAAATATATCCATCAGTACAATGCTTAACACCTTACCCAAGATGTTGTCTGGCCCGGCAGCCTTTCTTGGATTCACCTGACATAGGGTCTTTTTCACCTCAGCTTGGTTTAGCATGAGCACTTTGTCGCGTGGGTGTGTAGGGAGTAACATTACTTTGGAGCAGTTCCTCTCCTCAAATCTGCTGTAGAAGGTGTTCAGCCTATCCAGGAATTCTATGCTGTCTTCACATTGAGCTGATGCTGGTTTATATTCGGTTATGGCTTTTATTCCCTGCCACATACTAATGGTGGTGAAATGGTTTTGTACTTTCTTTCCATATGCCCTGTTTGCCTCCCTTATTCTCTCTTCAGATTTGCCCTTGCCACCCTAAGAGCATCTTTGTCATTCATCTTGAATGCCAGATTGCTTTCTTTTACAAGCTCGTAAACTTTGTCTGTTAGCCATGGTTTTTGGTTTGCTCTTATGATGATGTTTTTATTCACTGTCACGTCTTCTAAGCATTTAGATGTACAGTGCATATAAAAAGTTTACACACCTCTGTTAAAATGCCAGGTTTTTGTTTTATAAAAAAATGAGACCACACTAAATCATTTCAAAACTTTTCCCACCTTTAATGTGACCTATAACCTGTACAATTCAATTGAAAAATAAATCTGTTAGGGGAAAAAATATAAAAAAATGAGAAATGTACAATAAGCTGGTTGCATAATTGTGCACACCCTTAAACTAATACTTCATTGAAGCAGCTTTTGATTTAATTACAGTATTCAGTCTTCTTGGGTAGGAGTCTATCAGCATGGCACATCTTGACTTGGCAATATTTGCCCACTCTTCCTTACAAAAGCACTCCAAATATGTCAAATTGTGAGGGCGTGCAGAGCCCTCTTCAGGTCACCTCACAAATTTTCTATTGGATTTAGGTTTGGGCTCTGGCTGGGGCATTCCAAAACTTTAATTTTCTTCTTGTGAAGCCATTCTTTTGTTGATTTGGATGTATGCTTGGGGTCATTATCATGCTGAAAGGTGAAATTCCTCTTCATCTTCAGCTTTTTAGCAGACGACTGAAGGTTTTGGGCCAAAAGTGACTGGTATTTGGAACTGTTCATAATTCCCTCCACCTTCACTAATGCCCCAGTTCCAGCTGAAGAAAAGCAACCCCAAAGCATGATACTGCCACCTCCATGCTTCACCATGGGGATGGTGTTCTTTTGGTGATGCAAAGTGTTGTTTTTACGCCAAACGTACCTTTTGGAATTGTGGGCAAAACGTTCAACCTTGGTCTCATCAGACCATAACACATTTTCCCACATGCTTTTGGGAGACTTGATGTATTGTTTTGCAAATTTTAGCTGGGCCTGGATGTTTTTCTTTGTAAGAAAAGGGTTCCGTCTTGCAACCCTACCCCATAGTCCAGACATATGGAGAAAACGAGAGATTGTTGTCATATGTAGTACACAACCAGTACTTGCCAGAAATTCCTGCAGCTCCTTCAGTGTTAATGTAGGTCTCTTGGCAGCCTCCCTGACCAGTTTTCATCTTGTCTTTTCATCAATTCTGGAGGGACGTCCAGTTCTTTGCAACATCACTGTTGTCCCATATTTTCTCTACTTTTTGATGACCGTCTTCACTGTGTTCCATGGTATATGCAATGCTGTGGAAATTTTTTGTACCCTTCTCCAGACTGATACCTTTCAACAATGAGATCCCTTTGATGCTCTGTAAGCTCTATGCAAATCATGGCTTTTGCTGTAGCAGACAACTGAGTAAGTGTCAGGAAAATTCTACTAGGACAGTTTAACTTTATTTGGGGTTAATCAGAGTCTCTTTAATTGATGGCATGTGTGTACCCAAGAAGACTGAATGCTGTAATTAAATCAAAAGGTGCTTCAACAAAGTATTAGTTTAAGGGTGTGCACACTTATGCAACCAGCTTATTGTATGTTTTTTATTTTGTTATATTTTTTCCCCTAACAGATTTGTTTGTTTTTCAATTGAATTGTACAGGTTAACGGTCACATTAAAGGTGGGAAAAGTTTTGAAATGATTTATTGTGGTCTCATTTTTTTATATCACAAAAATGTGGCATTTTTACAGGGGCTTGTACATTTTTTATATCCACTGTAATATATTTATGGTTAATGCAGTTCATATAATGTAGACTTTTTTAAAACTATTTTCTGCAGTATAGATCTGTAGTCATCATATAATATGCTGACAAATACATGAACTAAGCATATGAGATCTGGGAGACATAAATTGAAAGGTGAATATTTAATACGGCACACTGATTGAAACTGTAGAGTCATTTAAAGACCTGGGTAAATGGGTAGATCCAGCTTTGAGTTTTTCTAATCATATCAACCAATTGGTTAATGATAGTTATAGAACTATAGGTTGATCAAAATCATTTCTAAAGTGTAGGAAATCATAAATTATGAAAATCATTGTTTATTTAATTTAAAAACAAAGAATAATGCTCACTACACTCTGTTCGCCTGATAATAAACAAGACTTATAAAATACAACAAAAAACCAGGCTTAAATAGTGGGAAGTATACTTGCTGTGTTCAATTCAAGTCAGTCACAAAAGGTAACCAAATGTTCCACAAAAAGAAACAAAGCTGTAACCTACAAACCGCTTTGCTTTGCGAATTCTTAATCCAATAAAAAAGAGTCAAAATCACCATAGAGTGTTCATTCGAACCTACTCATCCACTGGGCAATAGCTTGTAGAAAAAACACGCAGTCAGCATGTAAAAATAAATCCAAGCGTCCAGTAGAAACCACGTTTATTAAAATAATTAAAACACAGGGCTAGCGCTTTCAACGAATCTTCATCAGGCCACTAACAAACAAACATACTAGCATCCCTTTTATAGCAAAATGCTAGAGTCAACTACTGATGTCACATCCTGTTTGGACATACTGGAGTCAACTCTGATGTCACATCCTGTTATACATAAATATTTAAACTGACATCACTTTTGTAGTAAAACGCTACAAACAACTCTGATGCCACATCCTACTAAATATGAAATCTTATAAAATGTTTTAAATTATTTAAAATATTTAAAATATGTATGCAGACATTTTATAAACAGTGTACAATAGAAATGTTCTAAAATAACATTTCACCCTACTTTAACTGCTGCTGCATGTAACATTCAAAATGTTTTAAAAAATTTTTAAAAAAATTTTAATATCTATGTAACCATCTCATAGACAGTATGCAGCAAATAAAGTGTTTCAAAATTACATACTATCTTCCTATAAATACTGCACTTATATGCATACTAGTAACAAAAATGGCACGCATGTTTAGTATTTAATAATAAGCGATATAATCCCATTTGAAACACTTGTATGTATAAATACATGCTTAAAATAGGGATCAAATTAATAAAGATATTAATATCTACACATGAGCTATTTAGCATAATTATAAATGTACAAAAATGATCATTCAAAAGACTGCATCTAAAATTTGTACAGCGTGTGCTTCTAAATATCATAATATCTGTAACAGCATAAATCATTCAAAACAGATATGTGCACACGCAAAGATGTTAAAAACAGCTGATATGTTAAACATAAAAATATATGAGACTAAATGTGCAAAATCAGGTGAAATATGTGTGCTGGATGAAAGAGGAATACAAGGTATATCAGCATCTTTCATAACAATTGGCCCCTAATAAGCCTGCAGAGCAAAATACAGAGACAACGATGGAGACAGGAATGGAAAAATGTGAGGTATGAAAATGTTATAAATATAAAAGTAAAACCAGCCAGAAGTTAATAAAGGGTGGCAAAGGGGTGAAAAGCTTCAATGAAATTTCCTAGCTTTAAGTATAGGTTTGATGGAGACTCTGTCATTGAGGCCTGGGTACAAATCAGCCCTAAGCCTGATGATCCATTTGGCCTCTATCTGTTCCGTAGTGTTAAAAATATCTCCTCTTCTACGAGATGGAACATTGTTTTGAATTACTTGAAACAAAAAGCTATGTTGGGTAGATGTATTAATTACATGCCTAGACAGAGCATTTGAAGAACATCTGACTTTGATTTTATATAAGTATTCCCTAATTCGGTCTTTAAACTTTCTGTCCGTCTTCCCTACATAAAACGCAGGGCAGTGTACACAGGTTGCCAGGTACACCACATGGCAGGTCTCACAAGTGGCAGAAACTGTGAAATGAAATTCTTGTCCTGTAATAGGATGATTGAATTTATCAGTTTCTTTAATGAATTTGCAATAATTGCATTTTTGACATTTTTTAGTCATTTTATGATTACTAGTTGTATTTATGTCAAACCTATTCGGACCACATAACATTCTGTGTAAATTCAACTTATTTTTATATGTAAATTTTGGTTCTTGGCTCAATATCTCAGAAATAACTGGATCTGTTAACAAGATGTCCCAATATTTTCGATATATGCTTTCAATACTATTTACATCTTGTGTAAAATGTATCGGTATTCTGATAACTCCACAGCTAGTTTTGGTGATGCTACTATCATCTCGTTTACTAGAGAAGTAGGGAAAAGCCCTATTTTCTCTCAATTCACCTATGATACCTAAAGTAGCATCAACTTCTGTTACCGTGTAAGACCTGTCTATAAATTTATTCCTCAAGTCTTCTATGCCTGTTTTGAAGCATGAGTCTTCAGAAAACAGCCTAGATACCCTCATGGCTTGACTTTTGATGATGTTACCAAAGACATGCTTAGGATGCATGCTGCTTCGATGGAGAAAGTTATTTCTGTAGCAATCCTTTCGAAAAACTCCAGTGTTAAGTATACCATTTGGTAGTTGTTCAACATATACGTCTAAATAGGGTATGACATCTTTGGAATTAACCATAGAAAATCTTAAAAAACTGGTGTCTTGATTTATTTTATCATAGAAAGACCTCAATTGTTCTTCATCACCTTTCCAAATAAGGAAGAGGTCATCTACAAACCTAGTGCAGAAAGAAACATTCTGACAAAATTCCTCCATCTGAAATAGAGAAGAAACTTCCCAGTAAGCCATAACCAGGTTGGCGTAGCTATTGGAACAAGAAGTGCCCATAGCTATGCCATCCCTCTGAAGATATACTTGACCATTAAACAAGAAAATATTATTTACTAATACAATTTCCATCAATTCCGTGATAACTTCTATCCTTCCTTCGGAGAATGTGCCATCTCTAGTAAGAATCCTACTTATGCTAAAACATGCGTGCCATTTTTGTTACTAGTATGCATATAAGTGCAGTATTTATAGGAAGATAGTATGTAATTTTGAAACACTTTATTTGCTGCATACTGTCTATGAGATGGTTACATAGATATTAAAATTTTTTAAAACATTTTGAATGTTACATGCAGCAGCAGTTAAAGTAGGGTGAAATGTTATTTTAGAACATTTCTATTTTACACTGTTTATAAAATGTCTGCATACATATTTTAAATATTTTAAATAATTTAAAACATTTTATAAGATTTCATATTTAGTAGGATGTGGCATCAAAGTTGTTTGTAGCGTTTTACTACAAAAGTGATGTCAGTTTAAATATTTTTTGTATAACAGGATGTGACATCAGAGTTGACTCCAGTATGTCCAAACAGGATGTGACATCAGTAGTTGACTCTAGCATTTTGCTATAAAAGGGATGCTAGTATGTTTGTTTGTTAGTGGCCTGATGAAGATTCGTTGAAAGCGCTAGCCCTGTGTTTTAATTATTTTAATAAATGTGGTTTCTACTGGACGCTTGGATTTATTTTTACATGCTGACTGCGTGTTTTTTCTACAAGCTATTGCCCAGTGGATGAGTAGGTTCGAATGAACACTCTATGGTGATTTTGACTCTTTTTGTTGGATTAAGAATTAAAGCAAAGCGGTTTGTAGGTTACAGCTTTGTTTCTTTTTGTGGAACATTTGGTTACCTTTTGTGACTGACTTGAATTGAACACAGCAAGTATACTTCCCACTATTTAAGCCTGTTTTTTTGTTGTATTTTATAAGTCTTGTTTATTATCAGGCTAACAGAGTGTAGTGAGCATTATTGTTTGTTTTAAACTACGTGACTTATTTTGCTCACGCACTCATGGCTGAGGGAAGCAGTCAAAATTCAACAGTTGAACTACCCTACAATCCTGATATGCTTAGAAGTACCAAGTCAGGTACATCTAATATTAAGAGCAGATTTGAAGATGCTGTTACTAGTGACATTAATCCACTGTTATTTTTCAGTCCATTGGCTGAGACATATGATGAACAGAGTTGCAAAGAAGATTATCGAGGGCTTGAAACTCTAGTACAAGAAATGGAAGGAGATTTTCTTAAACTGAAGCCTCCAGTTGCAGAGGCAACACTTGAAGCATGCATTACTCAAAATCGTTCCAAGGGTTTAAGGATCCTGAAGATGCCAACCACAGGTACTGTGTATAAAGATTTGTTATATTCATGGCAACAGTTAAACTTAGATACTAGCCTGAAGTACATGGAGCTAATGAACAATTACTTCTTACCTCATGAAACATCATTGAGGGAGAAACTACAGAAGCAACAGCAGAGCTTATCTACCATGTACCCTAGACCAGTGGTAGAAGCATCTATTGACAAAATGTTAGACAGCGTTTTCATTTATGAGAAAAAACTGTTACAGCAAAAACGTGATAAACTTAGAAGGGACATAGACGATTTTAAAAAAGGCCATGTCTTTACTTGCCCCAGAGTGGAGAATGGAGCCAAGGGATGAAAGAACACACGCCTTCAAAATGAAATGAAAGACAATACCAATATTGGTCTGGCCAGAGATGGGCCAGATACCAATGCTGATGGTTCTAATGTTATTGTCATAGATAAACAGACAGGGGGGTAAGAAAAATACCATTGTTACCACAGCAATAATACACCAGGATGGTACTAATGATACATGCTCTTCCCCCGCTGGTAATGTTCACAATATATCTGTATTTGAAGATGCCAATACAAGGATAGATATATGTGAGCATATAGAGATTGAGGACGATAATGTTAATAAGATTATGAATAAAAATCTGAAAACAGTAGATAAAATTAGCCTAGGCATGGACGCCAAAACTAGATTCAATAGTATGAGCACTGAATCAGTCCCTTTCCCCATCGCCAATCAATGGAGAGGGGTGGGGAGCAAGGAACGGTCTATGAGCAGGGGAAGGCAGAAAAGAGACCAGCAGGACCAGTACAGGCTGGTCCTACACTAAAAAAGATTTGGCAAGGGACCAAGAATCAATAGTGTGGAACATATCAAGTAAGCTTTTAACGGAAGAAGAAAAGTATGTCTTGGAGAAGGGTCTAACGTTTATTCCCTCTAGTAGAAGCGATATCACAAATAGCATTATTGATTTGAAAATGTTTATACGAAACCTCCAAATGAAGGTTGATTTTCGTAACAGCACTAGCTTACCCCATCCGTTTAGAAAACCAAGTACTTACATTCCATGCAACCACCCACTTATCGAGGCTTATTCGAAACTGGTTGAGCAAGGATTATATGAAAATGATGCAAATAATAGAAAAAAGAGATGGTTTGGCAACCTGAAACCAGTACAAAGGAAAGCACTTAATGGCCTGAAAGATGATAGGACCATTATGATAAGACCAGCCGATAAAGGTGGTCCTGTAGTTATCAAGGATAAGTTTTATATTGATAAAATGTGCAATATGCTGGATGATTCTGTCTTTTATTTGAAGATCAATGATAGTAGAGTGAATAGGATCATATCAGATGTTTCTAGTAGATTAAATGTTATGTTGAATGAGGGTAAGATTAATCAAGAATTATTCACATACCTTGTAGTGGAACACCCAACGATACCCATTATACAGGGAATACCCAAGATTCACAAAAATGGCTTGAATCCACCTATGAGGCCAATTGTTGCAGGGAAGGGCTGGATCACCGAGCCGATTTCCATCTATTTAGAGTCCTTATTAAGACCAATAGTGGACAAGTACACACACATACTGAAAGATACTAAACAATTCCTAATTAAACTATATGAGAATACCTCAGTGAGTGATGGTTTCCAGCATAAATTGTTTGTGACACTTGATGTCAACTCTCTTTTTACTGTTATTCCCAATCATGAGGGACTCAATAGCATAAGTAGGATTCTTACTAGAGATGGCACATTCTCCGAAGGAAGGATAGAAGTTATCACGGAATTGATGGAAATTGTATTAACAAATAATATTTTCTTGTTTAATGGTCAAGTATATCTTCAGAGGGATGGCGTAGCTATGGGCACTTCTTGTGCCAATAGCTACGCCAACCTAGTTATGGCTTACTGGGAAGTTTCTTCTCTATTTCAGATGGAGGAATTTTGTCAGAATGTTTCTTTCTACACTAGGTTTGTAGATGACCTCTTCCTTATTTGGAAAGGTGATGAAGAACAATTGAGGTCTTTCTATGATAAAATAAATCAAGACACCAGTTTTTTAAGATTTTCTATGGTTAATTCCAAAGATGTCATACCCTATTTAGACGTATATGTTGAACAACTACCAAATGGTATACTTAACACTGGAGTTTTTCGAAAGGATTGCTACAGAAATAACTTTCTCCATCGAAGCAGCATGCATCCTAAGCATGTCTTTGGTAACATCATCAAAAGTCAAGCCATGAGGGTATCTAGGCCGTTTTCTGAAGACTCATGCTTCAAAACAGGCATAGAAGACTTGAGGAATAAATTTATAGACAGGTCTTACACGGTAACAGAAGTTGATGCTACTTTAAGTATCATAGGTGAATTGAGAGAAGGTAGGGCTTTTCCCTACTTCTCTAGTAAACGAGATGATAGTAGCATCACCAAAACTAGCTGTGGAGTTATCAGAATACCGATACATTTTACACAAGATGTAAATAGTATTGAAAGCATATATCGAAAATATTGGGACATCTTGTTAACAGATCCAGTTATTTCTGAGATATTGAGCCAAGAACCAAAATTTACATATAAAAATAAGTTGAATTTACACAGAATGTTATGTGGTCCGAATAGGTTTGACATAAATACAACTAGTAATCATAAAATGACTAAAAAATGTCAAAAATGCAATTATTGCAAATTCATTAAAGAAACTGATAAATTCAATCATCCTATTACAGGACAAGAATTTCATTTCACAGTTTCTGCCACTTGTGAGACCTGCCATGTGGTGTACCTGGCAACCTGTGTACACTGCCCTGCGTTTATGTAGGGAAGACGGACAGAAAGTTTAAAGACCGAATTAGGGAATACTTATATAAAATCAAAGTCAGATGTTCTTCAAATGCTCTGTCTAGGCATGTAATTAATACATCTACCCAACATAGCTTTTTGTTTCAAGTAATTCAAAACAATGTTCCATCTCGTAGAAGAGGAGATATTTTTAACACTCTGGAACAGATAGAGGCCAAATGGATCATCAGGCTTAGGGCTGATTTGTACCCAGGCCTCAATGACAGAGTCTCCATCAAACCTATACTTAAAGCTAGGAAATTTCATTGAAGCTTTTCACCCCTTTGCCACCCTTTATTAACTTCTGGCTGGTTTTACTTTTATATTTATAACATTTTCATACCTCACATTTTTCCATTTCTGTCTCCATCGTTGTCTCTGTATTTTGCTCTGCAGGCTTATTAGGGGCCAATTGTTATGAAAGATGCTGATATACCATGTGTTCCTCTTTCATCAAGCACACATATTTCACCTGATTTTGCACATTTAGCCTTATATATTTTTATGTTTATAATATCAGCTGTTTTTAACATCTTTGCGTGCACATATCTGTTTTGAATGATTTATGCTGTTACAGATATTATGATATTTAGAAGCACACGCTGTACAAATTTTAGATGCAGTCTTTTGAATGATTATTTTTGTACATTTATAATTATGCTAAATAGCTCATGTGTAGATATTAATATCTTTATTAATTTGATCCCTATTTTAAGCATGTATTTATACATACAAGTGTTTCAAATGGGATTATATCGCTTATTATTAAATACTAAACATGCGTGCCATTTCGTTACTAGTATGCATATAAGTGCAGTATTTATAGGAAGATAGTATGTAATTTTGAAACACTTTATTTGCTGCATACTGTCTATGAGATGGTTACATAGATATTAAAATTTTTTAAAACATTTTGAATGTTACATGCAGCAGCAGTTAAAGTAGGGTGAAATGTTATTTTAGAACATTTCTATTGTACACTGTTTATAAAATGTCTGCATACTTATTTTAAATATTTTAAATAATTTAAAACATTTTATAAGATTTCATATTTAGTAGGATGTGGCATCAGAGTTGTTTGTAGCGTTTTACTACAAAAGTGATGTCAGTTTAAATATTTTTTGTATAACAGGATGTGACATCAGAGTTGACTCCAGTATGTCCAAACAGGATGTGACATCAGTAGTTGACTCTAGCATTTTGCTATAAAAGGGATGCTAGTATGTTTGTTTGTTAGTGGCCTGATGAAGATTCGTTGAAAGCGCTAGCCCTGTGTTTTAATTATTTTAATAAACGTGGTTTCTACTGGACGCTTGGATTTATTTTTACATGCTGACTGCGTGTTTTTTCTACAAGCTATTGCCCAGTGGATGAGTAGGTTCAAATGAACACTCTATGGTGATTTTGACTCTTTTTTATTGGATTAAGAATTCGCAAAGCAAAGCGGTTTGTAGGTTACAGCTTCGTTTCTTTTTGTGGAACATTTGGTTACCTTTTGTGACTGACTTGAATTGAACACAGCAAGTATACTTCCCACTATTTAAGCCTGTTTTTTTGTTGTATTGTTTATTTAATACATTACCGTGGTGGTGGTGGTCCTGTGGTAGCGTTGTTGCCTCACAGTAAGACGCTGTCCGGTTCGATTCTCAGCTAGAGCATCTTCTGTGTGGAGACGTGTGAATGGGCGTACCTTCGTTGAAGGTTGTGCGTCAGGCCTGGCAAGCCGGTACGTTAAAATCAACCGCCAATCATTAGCGGACCGGAGTTCCGCTGTGGCAACCCCTAACTGGGAAAAGCCAAAAGACACAAAACAAATTGTTTATTTATTACATTAGACTCAAATGTGAGTATGGAGTAACAATAGGGAAACCGTATAGGAAAATAAGCAGGAGTAAACTGGAAAGTGTACAGCGGAATTAGGAATTATGCCAAGAGCATCCATGGATATGAATATTAAGTTATGATGAAAAACTAAAATATCTGAACTTGTCTAGTGTCTCTTAATATTTAAGGGGAGATCTTATACAGGTATATAGGGCATTTAGAAATGACTACCTCTGGGAATGTTTCGGGTTATCAAAAAGTAGTGGAGAGGGTAGGGTGAGTCATGTCAACTCTTGTTCATATGATTTTTATAGGCAGGATATCAAGATACAGACAAGATCTGAGGAATATCCCATTTAAATAAGTAAAGGTTATACCTTTTTCCCCCCTATATCTTCTTGTCCCTCTGCCTAACAACTATCTTGCCATTCTTCAGCCAGACTCAACCTGTTTGTTCCCTGTTATAAGGGATTTACCTAGTACCACGTCGAGAGAACAAGCCTTCGGAAAGGAGCCATTGTACAAGTAGCCATGAGGGCTGGTTTTGCCCTCAATGGTATTCCTACAGCTGACGTTTTTTCCCCATGACGCTCTCTACCCTTGTTAGTGATATGATGTGAGCACCCGAGTCACCATAAAGTAAACATATGTTATTCACCACAGGAACTACATACATTCCTCCATCATATAGCCCACAGCCTTCCCCTGCAAAGCCTCTTCTTTTAGCACTGGACCAATAGCCAAGCCAGCCAGGAACAACTAAACCCTCCCCATGGGATGGGCAGGCAACATGCAGCTCACCCTCCCTCAGCTCTTCCATCACCTGAGCCACCACTTGCACCTGGGTTGTAGTTTCAACTTTATCCCTATGTGCCACAGAGCTGGGAAGGGGTGCACCTTTGGATGATGGTGATGATGCCCCCTATGTCTGAAGTGATGGTGAACTCCAGCATTGCCGAGAGTAATTTCCTGCTGAATCTGAAATGGCTGAAATGAAAACCTGCACCTGCAGGTCAGAGATTGTAGTTTTCCTCACAGAAAACAGTGGAATGCTGTGGGCAGATGGAGGAGGCACATTTGACTCAAGTGGAGGGGTGTAAGGATTTTAGGGTTTTGTTTACAAGTGAAATCAGATGCAATCAACCAGCTTATTTTGTAAAAGGATCAGTATTACAGGCACTATACCAGGTTGAAGTAATAAAGTGAGAACGTAGTCATTTATTGTTAAGATCATCCCCATGATCACTTGGCAGTCTGAATACAGTCACTTGAGCTTGTGGTGATGATGGCCCCTGGCTACATCCCACAAGCGATTACTAGGCATGGTCCACTGTGGGTGACATAGTTCAGACCAAGAGCATGTTAGAGGAATTAGATTTCTCAACTTGCCTGGCTTTATGACCTATGCCTGGACAAGTGGAAGATTAAAAACAATGAAACATTATTCTGGCTGCTTCTTAAAATGTACAGAATTTGTGATTAGCAAAAAAGAAAAATTGCAGATTTAACTTCAGTGATTGCTGCATATTGTGTAGCAGGTTGATTACAACTTTCGTAATATAAAAACTGAGAAACTATTAACTTTCACTGTTTTTTTTTTAATTAATTTTGGCTAAAATTCAGTTACTAGCTAGTAATTGCACTGCCTGGATGCCAGCAAAATAGACATTTGGAGAAAGTAAGCAAAATCAGCTAGAAAGGGAAAAGACAAAATCCCTGGGAAGAAACTTGAAGCTGTCCTACAAAAAACAGTTTAGGTTTCAGCTTTAGTGCAAGAGGTGGCTTCCAGTAATGTACAGGAAAAATAAATCAAAAGCACTCTGTCATATTTTAAAATAAGTGAGACAATGGAGGAATATACAAAATCAAATGACAGAAAGTTAGAAAAATAGAGAAAACTTTAAGTGGCTGTTCAATTCAGCCAATAAAACTGCAGAAATCAGAGATTGCATGAAGAAAAGACTGAATATGATGTTTTTCGAGAAGAGCTATATAAAACATTACAGTTAGAAGAATGAACACCAAGAGAAAAAAAATAAGATTTTCTGCTATACCAAATAAACTGGAGGGAATAGACTACATTCATTTTATGTAAATACATATAAGTAAGTGGACAACTGTTGAAAGGGCACGTTATATATTTGTTCCAAGTCTTGCCAAGAGAAAGCAGCCAAGACCTATATTAGCACAGATTCAGTTATACTAACAGAAGGAGCTGCTCCTGACAAAACTGTGGCAGAAGGGAAATTTATTAAAAATTTTTAGATACCAGATGATTTGTGGAAAGTGACTATTCGCTGTACACCAGGCAGAAGAAATGTAAATTTATGCTGGTAATGAGATTCAAGTTGCTATATCCATCTGTCTTCAGAATTATTTTCTTGGAGGATCAAAGACATTTTTAGATGCAGAATGGGCTAAGGGGGTATTTAAAAACGCCTTAGCCAACAAAGAGTGAGCCAGTAAGCTGAGAGGATTACCTGATTTGAAAGGATACTTTAAAGCTAATGACTTAAGACACACACACACACACACATAGAAGATTATAAATCAGTATGTCAAGAAATTATGAAATGGAGTTCATGAAACAAGGAGAGAGTTGGATTTGGGATACATGACCGTAAGGAGAATAACACTATCCATACAGAATATTATACTTATAAGGTTCATAGGTGTGTACTAGGCTAATGGCCCTGGGGCCTTTACAAGCCTAGCCCATAGGATTACCCTGGCATGGTGCCACCTGTCTTTAGTTCCCAGTGCCTCTATCAAGTAGAGCCACTAGAGTTATCCCCGGGGTGAATATTCTGTTTCCCATCCAGTCATCAAGATTTCTCTTGAAGAGGGTTAGCAAGGTGCTCTGCTTAACATGTATGGGAAGTTTATGCCATAGCATGGGTAGTCTCTGGGTTATGAACCTGTCCCTCCAGTACATTCTTTTGATTGTAGTAACAAGGTTGAAGTCTCTGGACCATGTGGTGCAGAGCGATTGGGATTTCTTTAGATGTAGCATTTCTAACGGAGCTGGGTCAGACATGGCTTTGTAAGTCAAGCAGAGCTCGCCTTTAATTAGGCGATATGAGAAAGAGAATAGTTGGATTTTTTTGAGTCTGTCCATATAGGACACATGATTAAGGCCTAGGATCCTCTTTGTTAGGTTCATAGGTTGGTACTAGGCTATCTGCCCGAAAGCATTTATAAGCCTAGCCAGAATGTGTTGGCTTTCGCCGCCCCCTTAGATTAGTTCCCTGTGCCTCTGTCCAGCACAGCCACTGAAGTAATCCCGAGATAAACTTTCTGTTTCCCATCCACTCATCAAAGTTTCTTTTGAAGAGTGTTAGCGAGGAGCTCAGCCTAATGTAGATTGGGATCTTGTTCCAAAGCATGGGAAGTCTCTGGGACAGTAATCTATCCCTCCAGCACATCCTATTTATTGTTGTGGTGAGGTTTAGATCCCTAGAGCGTGTGGCTCGAGGGGATAAGGTTTTCTTTAGGTGGAGCATGTCCATCAATTCTGGGTTGGACATGGCCTTGTATGTCAGGCAGAGATCACCTCTGAGTAGGCGGTATGCAACCGAGTACAACTGGAGTTTCTTCAGTCGAGCTGCATAGGGCATCTGTTTGAGGCCAGTGATCCTCTTGGTGGGGTACTTATGTGGTCTTTCCAGCTGTTGCAGGTGTCTTGTAAGGTACATCCCAAATGGGGCGTTGTACTCTATGATGGGTCTGATGAGTGATGAGTAGAGGGGCACAATGACCTCTTTTGATCTGGATGCGAACCCTTTTGTGATTAGGTAGGCCATGTAGAAGGATTTTCTAACCACTTTGGCAATGTGATTATCAAAGGTGAGATTACTATCTACTTGGGTCCCCAGATCCCTTATTATGTCTTCCGTATTTAGGGGACTACCACCTATTTGGTAGTTTTTGGGTACTTAGTTTTTTCCAAAGGGGATGACTAAGCACTTTTTGGCATTTAGCTTGAGTATATGCCGAACAGGAGGGGTCCTAGGACTGAGCCCTGGGGAACGCCACTTGTAACCAGTTTAGAGTCAGACCTAGCTCCCGCAACTCTCACCATGTGGGTTCTGTCCATGAGCCAGTTGGCAACCCATTTTGTGACGTAGGGGTTATTTTCAGGCTGGTGAGCTTGTCTATAATACCAGAATGGAGAATGGTGTTGAAGGCCTTAGCGAGGTCTAGGTAGGCTGTGTGTACCACCTTTCCCTCATCTATAGCCTTGGTAACTGTCTCAAAGAAGTCCACCAGGTGTAGGAGGCATGATCTGCCCTTAACAAAGCCAAACTGGGTAGGGTCCAGTGTTTGGAGGTTCCCAATGTCTCTGTTAATGAGTTCCATGATGATGTGCTCCATAGCCTTGCAGACCAAGCTAGTCAGGCTTATAGGGTGACAGTTCCCAGGGTCTGTTGTGGCTCCACCTTTGTGGAGTGGAATAACCATTGCTGTGCACCACTCTGTGGGTATGTAGCCTGTGGAGAGGCTGAGGTTGAACAGTGTGTTTAGGTGAGGGGTTAGTTCATCTTTGAGCTCGTGTAGGACGCAGCCTGGGACACCGTCCGGTCCCATTAATGCTGTGTTTTTGGCTTTGGAGGGCTGTTTTAACCTGAGTGTCTGTGATTTCAGGGACTCTACATTCTTCTGGTATGGTTTTGGGCCCTTTTGGGGGTGAGAGGGGGGAGAAGTTTGCGCTGAACCTGGCTGCCAGGATGTTGGCAATATTGGTCGGTACAGTGTATCTTGTGCCATTCTGCACTAACTCCGAGCAGATCTGAGCATTGTCACTTAGATTCTTGACATAGCTAAAGAATGCCTTGTGGTTATCTTTGGAGTCCTTGGCAATTTTTCTTTCAAAGCTTGCCTTGGATGATTTTATGAGGGATCATAGTTTCTTGCTGATACTGATCAGGGATGTCTTCCCTTCTTGGGATTTTACTCTCTTCTGTACTAGTTTCCTCCTTCTATTGTATAGCTTGTTTATGGCAGGAGTCCACCAGACTGGTTTCCTTTTCTTGGCGGAGTGAGTATTGGTTTTTCTTGGGATGGCACAATCCATGCATTCTTGTAGCTGCCCGTAGAATGCATTAGTAAAGGATTTTGCAGCTTGGACAGTGGTATCCTTCAGCATGGGGGCTTTGAAACTTTCCACCTCGGTCTTAAGTAACGTGAAGTGTTTTTCTTGTCCGGGGGTGGGGGCGGAATATGAATATCCAAAGTGATTTGTTTATGGTCAGATCTAACCAGCAAGGGGTTGACCTCTTGTGTGGAACACCAGTCACCCATGTTGGTGATGACCAGGTCCAATATGTTGTCACCTTTGGTGGGAGTGCTGACCATTTGAACCAGGGCATTTGAGTTTATAAATTCTAGGAAAAGTTGGACAAGGGAGTTAGTAGTTGTGTAGTTTTCCCAGTTAGTGTTTGGGTAATTGAAATCACCCAATATTAGAGTGTTTGGTAGGATCTTTATGTTTCCCAGTGTTTCCAGAAATGCGGAATGTGGGTCCTGAGACATGGTGGGTGATCTGTAGCAAGCTACAATTTGAATTGCAGTTTTGCCCATTGTTAGTTGCACGTGGATGATCTCTGAAACATCGTGCTGTGCCACTAACCTGGAGGTGTGGGTATCCTTGATGAATATGGATACACCCCCGCATTTTGTATTTCGGTTTGGGTGCTGTGGCCGAAATGTATGGTGCGAGTTGTAGCCTGGTAGTGCTGGGGTGCTCTCTGGAGCCTTAAACCAGGTTTCTGTTACTGCACATATATCGATTTTCTCTATACTGAGGAGTGCCTCGAGTGCGTGCATTTTGAGGTTTAGACTTCTGGCATTGAGTAGCATTATCCTCAGTTTTTTGTTTCGGTGGCGGTGGCGGTGGGTTTGTCTTTCGAGCCTTGCGTAAAAAAGGTACTATGGGGGTGGCAAGAGCCTTGGCCAGTATTCGAAAGCCTAAGGGTGACAGGTGCAAGCCATCTCTAGCGAAGCAGTGTGGCTTGTTGAGCATGTCATCCCAGGCAGACAGACACTGGATCCCCTTTGAATGACACCAGAAATTTAGCCAATTGTTGAAATTGATATTTTTTTCTCTATACCATGGTATCATTCTTGGTGAGGGCAGGATGCTACTCAGGGTCAGGGTCATACTGGCCTGGGCTACGTGATCGGAGAGCTCTTCCATGTCTTTCTTCATATAGGCCAGGGAGGTATGGCTCAGGTCATTCACACCAACATGGAGAATGACAGAGTCATATTTGTACTTGTTCTGGAGTGACTTGAGTGCTTGTGTTATGTGGCGGATCCTGGCACCCAACAGGCAAGTAACAGTAACCTTCTCCTTATTCAGCCTAGTGAGTGGGACGTCAGTGTGCCTGACTATAGAGTCACCTATTACTAGTATGTTGGGTATGTTATTTTGCCTTAAGGGCTGTGATTGCATGGCACACTGGTTTTGTGAAGTATGTGTTTCATGGTTTGTGTTGGGGGGGTGGAGGTTGCTTGGATGTTTGCTTTGGAGGTCTCTGTTGGTTTTGCAGATTTTTACTTAGAGCCTCCGAGTATGTTTTCATGTATTTATGTGTGTTTTTTGCCAGTGCTGGTTAAATGGGTCTGTGTAAGACTGGTGGTGTGATGCAAGTATTTCCATTCTCCTCTTGACTGTCTGATCCAGTCTTGCATTGAGAGAGCTTAGCCTCTAGTTTGGCTGTATAACTGCATCTCTCGCATAAATTAGTGTTTGGTGGTAGGAGGAGGGGGTTGTCTGTGTACATAAGGCAGTTGCAACATTGCCTCAAAATGCCCGTTGGACTGGAGAGTACACCTGAAACAACCCTTTGGACATGCCTGGATGGGTACAGTGAACTGTTTTACTGGATGGCTGGTAAGGTCGAATAGAGAGCCTTGTTCTTCTATACAGTACAGGAGGGTCTAGTGCTAGGGTTTATAAGTGCTTGCTATAAGTTTTGAGCAAGTTCCAGGCTGAGAAGTGAATGGCTTGAGTGCTTAAATTGAAAGTTTGTCTAGTTCCAAGGGAAAAATTGAAGAGGAGACTTTGTGGAGCCGGGAATAGTTTTACCCTAGCTAACCAGTGCTGCCCAGCGTGCAAAACTGGGCAAATATGGTATTTATAGCAGGGAAATGAAAGAGATAGAAATTAGCCCAAAATGACCAATAAACTACTAATTGCTGGGCTGAAACCACTCCTCCAGGTACAGATAGGCTGCTCAAAGCTCCCCTCTCTCACAGGTGAACAGAGAAACTTCCTTCTATCCAAGTAAGGTATGGGAAAATGCAGAGATTTGTAACACAGCCCTGAATTCAGCACTAACCTGAAAACTGGACTGTACTAGCTTAGAAAGGCAGGAAGCAATTATATATATATATTTTATTTTATTTTATTTTTATTTATTTATTTTTTGTTGGTTTTTTTTTTCAGAAAATAAAGCATTTACACTCAAAAAAACAGTTTAAAAGCACAGAAAAGGATACTTATTGTTATATATCGCAGATCAGACTTGTAGTCAATGCCCTCAGTAATAAAGTTGGAAGAAACACAAATACAGTAAAAGCAGATGAAAAAAGTGCAATTATTTTGTTTATATATATATGTATATATATATATATATATATATATATATATATATATATATATATATGTGTATATATATAAAAACAATAGAAAATGAACAAACTGACTTAAGTTACCCAATTAACCAGAAAAAAGCTCAAAGCTGAGCCTTGTTCCAGCAGTCTTTAATCAGACAAGTTTTAACTGCACACCCCTGCTTACTAGGGTGCAGGGGAACCTTCTCCAAAAAGATGGCCTGGATCAGTGCTCAAGTTATACAAACAAAGCTAGATTCAGCAGGCCTGAATTTGGTCTATGCTACAGCAACAAGGCGCACCAATTTCAGAAAGAAACAGTTCAAATAAGTAGTCACAATAAGCCTGTGACCAGAAATTCCCAGCTCAGAAGGGCAGAATACAGTGTGAGGTACTTTTGCGGCCTCTCCAGTTGTTGCAGGTGTCTAGTGAGGTACATGCCAAATGGAGCATTGTACTTGATAATTGGCCTAATGAGGGAAGAGTAGAGTGGCAAAAAGTATTCTAAAACTTAAGCCAATATGGTAATGGAGAATGGTATGTTAATCAGTACCGATGACTGCAAGTAGGTGTACAGAAAACAGTACAGAGTGCTGGAATTCACTTAGAAAATTAGCAAAGGAACCAATGTATTAGGAAAAAATCACTAGGGAGAGAAAGGTAATATAGTGAGATGAGGCCAAGCAGGAGTTTAGACTGCAGGTTAGAACCTGCCTTCCCTCCCAGCAATTCATAGCAGAGTATAGGCAGAGAAAACAACAGGGGAGTGATAAGTGAAAGAGTAGCTCTGGTTGAGATTTTAGTTGAGTCTAGAACAGAAGCTGCTGTTAAAAAGAAATAATTAGGACATATAAAATATGGCATGATAACTATAAGAATTTATCCAAAGAGGATAGAAATGATTGGGAAATAGATTTGAAAGGCAGTCTACTAAGAACCAGTGGCGCTACAACTATATGTCCCTCAGTTATGCAGCAATGTCCAACTATATGTCCCTCAGTTATGCAGCAATGTCCAACTATATGTCCCTCAGTTATGCAACAATGTCCAACTATATGTCTCTCAGTTATACAGCAATGTCCAGAAGGTTTAGGAGGTTTGCTTGTAATTGTTTGCATACATATTTTTATACTACAAACAGACTTCAGATATTTTTACTCTGGTAGATAGAAATCTTCAAGGCAATCACAATTAGGAACCACATTTTTGGGGGGATACAATATATTGGCAGGTTTTCTATGCACAGTACTTTGTCGGAAATGACTGCAACTAGAGAATTTTTTTTTATCTGGGATATAGGATTAAGTTCAATTCTATTGGCAGCCAACAAAGGCACCTACTAGAAAGTAAAAATCTAAATTTAGACAAACCATAACTGAAGTAATTAGTATTGTAAAGGAGATGAAAAATAGAGGAGGGATCTTTAGAAAAGAGAAGGAGCACATTACAAAGAAAAGATGGAAATTGTGGGAACAAAACATGCAGAATACTGTTCAGGAGGACAAATGAAATTTAATGGAAGGCAAAAAGTGAACAATTTATGTAATGTTTGAGTGAATGAAAATTGTTAAAAAGATGATATATGCATACTGTATGAAATAATTAAAATGTTATGTTTTTTTTGTTACTGTGTGTATACCCATGTCACTTTTTGAAAAATAATGTTTAAGAAAACTATTAAAAATAGAATGCAGACTGAAGGTGCATACTGGATAAATTATCACTACTGATTGCAAGTGTAGGCTTTCCAAGATGGCTGCAGATTGATCAACAGCTTAATTTCAGCTGTTCCATTGTGAAAAAAAAGTGATAAGGGCCGATAATTCTGTATTTTTTCACAAAATTCAGTTACTAGCTAGTACGTATACTGCTTGGATCCCAGCAAAGAAGAAATTTAGACAGCCTGAAAGAAAATTAACTAGAAAAGATGAAGAGAAAACACTGATTGGGAGTAATCCTGCAGCTGTTCAGCAAAACCTGTTCAAGCTCCAGCTTTGGTACAAGAGATGGCTTCCAGTAATATAGAAGAAAAATAAGTCAAATGTGCTCAGAGCTGATAAAAATAAATAAAACATTGGAGTATATCAATTCAAATAACAAAGGCTGGGAAATGGAATAGGCTTTAAACAGCTATTCAGATGGACTGATAAATCTGAAAAATAAGAAATGAAGAAAATGCTGGCTGAGTATAAGACTGCTCTAGAAGAGCTGTTTCAAAAATGGTAGAGTTAGAAGACAGAGCACACAGAGAAAATTTGGGATTTTCTGCTCTTCCAGAGAAAGTGAAAGGAAGAGAGACTATTAATTTTATGAAAGCACAAATAAGTAACTGGACTGGTATTCCACAGCAGGATGTATTATTTTAAAGGGCCAGTGGGTGTCTAACTCAAACCTGTCTATGAGAAATGAGCCAAGACCTGTATTAGAAAAGATGCAGTCATACCAGCTGAAAGAGATAGTACTGGCAAAACTTTGGCAGAAGGGCAAAGTATTAAAAATTGGAGACAGAGTGTTTGTGGAAAATAATTATTCATTGTACACCAGGCAGAACAGAATTTATCCCAGAAATTATGGAATATTGAGAAGTAGATGTGAAATTCAAGGTGCTGTGTCCAGCTATCTTTAGAACATTTTTATCTGGAGGATCAAAGCCATTCTTTAATGCAGAACATGCTGTGGAAAAATACAAAAAGTGGGTTATCAAGCAGAAGGGGACTCTGCTTCTCATTCTTCTGATAATAAAGCTCATATAGTGTGTTATGGCCCAACACTGGCCCAGTAATCAAGGAGCCTCAATCCTCACCACTGGCAACAGTGGAGAATGTACACACTGGAGGATGACAAGTACACACTCAATGAAGTGCAATTTCCCTTAAGAGCACACAGAGACCACATTCAGTCTGGGTCTGGTTTCTCCCTCTTTCTCCAGATCCCCAGTAAAACTTCACACTGGCACAGCTATAGAGTTGAGTCCTTAGCCAGGGTAGCAAGCCAAGTCCTCCAACATTCTCTCTGTCCAACCAGTGCTTCGTGTTCCTGCCCATGTAGTTGACACACATACTCTGAAAGATTTGTTTTACACACACACACCTGTGAAAGACTAGCACAGGTTTACTATCCATGCCCCCTTCTGCCCAGACTATATGGTAGTTATCACTGCCATCAGAACCCCTTATCAGCTACTTTAAGGCCCTTAACAAAGGGTGTCCAATCCTACTGTGTAATGTTACTATTAATGCAAATGGTAGTCTGACCAAGAGCAAGGCTTTTAGGAGTGGCCTGCACAGTGGTACCAAATAAATATAGAAGTATTCTCAGAGCTTAAATATGTCTCACAAATTTCAGCCACATAGATAGGTTTAAGCAGATTTAATAATAAATAATACAAGAAGAAGAAAATACTCAGTAAATGATCACTGTAACTTCAGAGTTCAAAATCACAGGAAATATTTAAAACAACATTGCAGGACAGTCTCAAATAAATAAATAACTACATCTAAATTAAGCTTAGCTATATTCCTGACTATATCTAAAATAAATTACTGTACCCTAGAAACTTACTATTACAACAAGGCAGGTGTAGTGAATGGATTTTCTAGCTGATGTTGCTCTCAGGTCAAAGACAGATACAAAATGCACAGGCATTCTCTCAGAGAGTTTTTAAATTAATATCAAATATTACTGCTGGGATACTTACAGCATGACATCACTTTTTGTCACCTGACTTCAGTTCCCAGGCTCAAAAACAACCATTGCTAGAAACTGCTAGCATTTAGCATATTCCTGTGAAAATGAATAGCTTTAAGATGTTTGCAACTGCTGGAAGACATAAAACACTTGCAAAACAATGCAGAAAGCTTCCTAGTTTTAGACATCCTGTCTCCTTGTTGCACTGAAACTGAAAGATAACCTCTCTTTTATGGCACAGTTATAAAACAATTTAATTTCAGCAATTTTACTGATGCTTTGCAAGTTAACCTTTCATGTGCCAGTTCCCACTGTTAAAACATATACATTTACACAATTACAATAGTTTATATACATTTCTGTTCTTTTCCAGTAGGGTACACTGTGGATATATATTTTAAGCTCAGTGCTTTGCACACACTTCTGTACCAGCAGTTTGATATACACATAACATACAGTTCTAATACATTTGTAACACAGGCATATGAATCCTGCTGATATTCACAAATGACATATAATTATTTACAAAATTCCAGCAAGCTGGGTAGGCAATATTTCCTTTTGTGACATAGTGACTTTGCTATTGAAATGTTTTCCAATGAAAAGCTTTTGATCCAGACAAAAAGCACAGAAGTTAACTAGAAGAATTGGGAGTACCTTGGACTTGAACCAGAGTCTGGGGTTGGGAGATGTAGAGGAACAGAAAAAAAAACCCAGCGACACTGAAATTAGTGAACAAATTTCAGACTATAAAGCATCAAAAACATTTGTGAACTATGGCATTACAAGAAAAAGTGGCTGAGAAAGATTGGATTTTTGTTGACTTTGTTGAACTTTTTGGGGGACTGACAGGCATATGTCCCACTTCATGTCATTAAAATTTGAAGGGACAGTAAAAGAAAAAGTAACCAAGTAAAATAATGTTTTGTTCTTAACAGTATTTTTGTAAAACATTTCATGATGTAAATTTCATGTTATACAGTAAAGCATTTTCAGTGATTGTTGTAAGTGAAAAAGATACTAAATTAAACAAGCACTTTTTTAGTTTTTTAAAAAAATGTAGACATTACAATGTGAAAAGAAAGGCTGGGCAATAGCATGTTTAAGTTAACAGGTTGTAATCTTGGTGAGTTGTAAAAAGTGTAATGATTATAAATGTATGTAGAGTTGAAATGCTTCCTTTTTGTTTTGCATAGGTGAATATCTGGATTAATGACCTTGGCTTAATCTAATAAAAGTTTTTTGTGTAAGCAAGTGGATTTTAAAAATGAGATACTGCAATGTAATGATTAGTTTTCCTTTAGCAAATACAGTTTGTGTGAGTTGAGATGTACATTCTATTCATATGTTTCCATGGAAACAAGCCGACTAAAGGCGAAGGCAATAAATTGAGAGGTCTGGACATTGTTTACTGAGAGAAATGTAAACTTAAAAGGTATAAGGGTAAGCAGGACAGTAAAAAAGTAAATTTCAAAATTATTATAAGTGAATAAGAAGAGGAATTTTTTGCTGGTACTAAATACTTTAATGCATTTTATAGAATAGTGTATACTTTATTTGTATTTAAAGATAGCCACTGCACTTTTTCTTAAGGCTAAAAGGTAATGTTTTCTGTAAGCATACAAGCTGTTTTTCACATCGGGGAGGAGAATAAATATATGATAAGAACAGACAACAATTAGCCTAAGTAGGAACATAGTCTGTAATGTGCACTTCAGCATGGATAACCTTAATTTTAGGTTAGTTAATTTGTGTGAGTGCAGCTGATGATTTGGGACAATTGGCCCTATCAGGAGGGTTAAACTTCATTATTTGAAAAGATGTACACAGTTTTGATTGTTTGCTTTAAGTTAATAGATTATGGGGTGTTCGGGAGTGTTTTTTTTTTTTCTTGAGGGTTTTCATTAAAACAAAGTATTGTAAAATGTCCATAGGTTCAAAAACAACTGTATAAAGAATCAACATGCCAAATGTTAGTGGGAGCATGTAAAATAAAAGCTGGAAACAGACATTTAAAAAAGCAGTTATATATACAATAGGTGAAAAGAACTTCTCATCATAATGGCTACACTAAATTTATAATTTTGGAATGTGAGTAGCCTCAAAGGCATAAACAAAAAGGCAAGAGTATTGAATTATATTAAGAAATGCAGACTGTAAACAGCAGTGTTACTGTAGATACATTTGGAAAGAAGTCAGCATATGAATGTGATAAAACATTTCAGGAGGACTTCCAAGATGGCTGCACACAGAGTAACAGCTTAATTTCATCTCTCCCAGTGTGAAAACAGAAATTCAAGAAAGAGCCAGTGAACGTATCCTTTTGGGTAAATCTAGTTAGGGCACTGCCTGGATGCCAGCAAAACAAAAAAAATTCAGAGAACCTGAAAGAAAATCAGTCACAAAAAAATGAAGAGAAAGCACTTGGAATAATTCTGTACCCGTTCGGCAAAAAGCAGTGAAAGCTCCAGCTTTTGTGCAAGACATGACTTCCAGTAATCTAGAGGAAAAAATAAGTCAAATATACATGGAGTTGATTAACATAAATGAAACAATGAAAGAATATATCAACTCAAATAAAAGGCTGGAAAAATGGAATAAGCTTTAACTAGATATTTAGATGAGATGATAACACTGCACAAATCAGAGGTCAAAATGAAGAAAAGGCTGGATGAGTTTGAGACTGCTCAAGAAGAGATGTTCCAAAAAATAATAGAATTAGAGGACAAAGCACTTAGGGAAAACCTGAGATTTTCTGTTGTACCAGAGAAGCTGGAAGAAACAGGATGTGTTCATTTTATGAAAGCACAAATAAGCAACTAGACTGGTATTCCACAGCAGGAGTTAAAAGAAAGGACAAGTGTGTGATATCCCCCCTCTGGGCCAGTAATCAAGGAACCTGAATCCTCACCACTGACACTGGTGAGGGATGTTCACTTGGAACAAAAATAGATATACATAGTATTTCCAGATGCAGCTGTCTACATCAAGCACAATTTCCCTTAAGAGCAAACAGGGAACACAGTCAGTCTGGGGGCTGGATTTCTGCCTCTCTCTCTCCAGGCCCCCAGTAAGACTCCCATCTGGCACAGCTGTAGAGTTGAGTACTTAGCCAAGTCCTCCACCACTGTCTCTGTGAAACCAGTGCTGTGTGTCCCTGCTCCAAGCAGCTGACACACACACTCTTTGACAATTGATTTGTGCACACACACACATTTTGGAAAGGTTGACACAGATTTATTCACTCTGAAACCCTTTGCCCAGACTATAAGGTAGTTACTGCTACCAGACACTCCAAAGCCAGCTACTCTAAGACTGTTACAAAGGTACCCAATTATACTGAGTGAAATGAATACTAATACAAATGGTAGTGTTTGACCAATGCAGTAAAGCTTTCAAGAGTGGCCACAGTGTCACCAAATAAATATAAGTACTCTCAAAAGTTAAAATATCCTCTAAAGGACCAACCACAATGAGAAGTCTAAATATATTTAATAATAAATGATAAAAAGCAGTTATATGTACAATAGGTGAAAAGAACTTCTCATCATAATGGCTACACTAAATTTATAAATGTGAGAGTGTTCAATCTCGCCGTTTGTTCTTACACCTGGGTTCGGAGCCGATCCTCGGCTCCGTGTCGGACGCTTGGCAAGCTCTGCATCGAGAAGAAGCTCGAGACCAACCTAACTCCCACAATCCCCCTCTGCCTTTACCTCAGATGTAGTTTGCCGCTGCAGCGTTCGCATCAGTTTGATGAGCTCGAGCAACCTTAAGCTAAGATTTATAATTTTCTTATATTTCTTCTAAATTTTTTTCTAAAAAAATTGTCTTTAAGTGACTGTGTGTGTGTGTTAGTAGTGTTTCGAGGAATTCTCGGTTCCATATAAAGTCCTTTTATATACTTTATTAGAGTTTTCCCTCGGGGCCTACCCCACCCTTTTACTTGGATTGACTACTGGATTGACTTTTTACAGGATTTGACAATAAGTTTCTGGATTAGACAAAATTACTGGACTTGACATAATATTGACTTTTTCTCTGTTAGCTGTAACTAAAATTGTGACATGTCTGAGAAAGCTAAGTCTGGCTTTAAACGCTGCCAATGTGGGCAGAAGATGTCGGTGACTGATAATCATAGTTCCTGCGTCTACTGTCTTGGCCCTCTCCATCTGCAAGAAGACTGCTCAATATGTCATTCTTTCAGTGGAAGGGTCATGACAGATAGGCGCAGGAAACTTATGGATAGGGGTCTTCTAAAACCTACTTTTCAAGAGGCTCTGGATGCATCAGACCAGACATCCAAATCCTCGAAGGAATCAAAGACGTCGGAGCCCAGGTCATCGGCTCCGAGCTCTTCAGTTAAAGTTCGATCACCGGTTCCACAGACTTCGGGGCGAGTGTTGAACTGTTGTCAGTTCGAGCCTCGAGTCTTGGAACCGGTGACAGAGCTCCCTCCCCCGGCATTGTTGAGGTTGGCTCCGTCTTCGATTCCTTCGATGCGCTCTTCCAGGCCCCTCTCCGACACCGATGTAGACCGTGGTGCAGAAATTAATGGAGAATACGGCCTTATCCAAGCTCATCTCTGTCTCCTCCCAGTTGGTGTCGAGACTCGAAGGCCTTCCCTTATCTCCACCTGTTCCTCCTCCGAAACCTATCCAGTCTTCGGAGCCGGGAGAGGCTGATCTGGTGATTGTGGAGCCCTCGGTGCCAGAACCGTCTTTCTCTCGGTCGGCTCCGTTCACCTCGACTCCGTCGGATCTGGTACCGGAGTCTCGGAGCCGAAGATCCATCCTTGGATCTGGGACTGAGAGTCGGACCGATGTTTCGGTTCCGACGCTCCCTCTCGGGGCCTCGGCTCGGATCGACTCGGCTCCGTCCTTGGGGTCGATGCCTTCTGTACCTGTCTCGGGGATTCTTCCGATTTCCTCGGAACCGGGAGATACCTCGACTCGGGACCCGGGGGCCTTCGACCTCATGAGGAAGGTGTTGTCTACCCAGACAACCACATCAGCAGAAACAGCTTCTCCTTCCCATAAAGGACCGTTATCCTCCTCTGCACCCACGGCTACATCTAAGCGTTGAGCACCTGTGTCTCAGCCACCCCTGGAGGGTGCTCCCTCTTCCTCGGCAGCTTCTTCGGATGCCCCCCCCCCGAGGAAGTTCCGAGGAAAAAATTGTGTAAGAGGAGACACTTAGATTCTCCACAAGAATCATTGACATCGGACACTGACTTGGATGAGTCAGAAGGGTCCCCAAAGTCACCCTCAGAGGATGTCTCTTTTTCTGACATCCTGGAGATCCTAAAGCAGAGAGGTGATTGGCAATCCCTCCCCCCTTCTGAGGATGAGTCAGTCTTGCTGAAGGCATTTGGTGCTCGCCCTTCCTCCTCCTGGGTCACTCCGCCCTTCGATGAGTTGATGGAGCTGATTGCTCGAAGGGCGTGGGAGACGCCTGACACGGTGGAGCCAGTCCGTCCCTAGAAAGCCTAACAAATATATTACTGCCTCTCAGGATAAGGCTTATCTGACAAAGGGAGTGCCAGTGGACGCTATGGTGGTGGCAGCGGCCACGAAAAAGGAGATGTCTGAATCTTCCTCATCTGTCCATCCGCCTAACAGAGATTCTAGGACTATGGACAGGTATGGGAAGTGCATTTTTAGTTCAGCGGCTTTTTCTATGCGATCCCTGAACTATTTGACCCACTTCACACGGCTACAGAGGGATCTAATCAAAGAGTTGGGAGATACCCTCCAGGGTACTACAGATGCTGCTGTTTCAGAAAAGGTTACAGCACATCTCAATACCCTTACATCTATTGCAAACTCGTGCATGAGGCTGATCTCATACGCAGTCAAGGATCGAGTAGGGCAGCAGCTTCAGCGATTGCTCTTCGTAGACAATCCTGGATGCGCTTATGTTCATTTGCGGAAGCCTTCAAGTCTTCCTTTACTAACGCCCCATTTGATGGTGCCACTCTCTTTGGCCCCAAAGTAAAGGAGACCCTTACCTGGTGTGAGCAAGAGGGAAAGACTCTGTCTGCTGTCGGAGTCCGTTTTCCACCCCATCCAGACCGTACCCCAAAGGGCAACGTGGTGGAAAAATGTGGTTTCAAAACCCCAAGGCTCTTTCCCAGGCACACAGGGTGATGCCCCTCTAGAGGCAGAGGAGGGGCAGAGGTGGAAGACGCCGCCCTGGCGGCAGAGGGGGTCCGCAAAACCAAGGTGACAGGGACACAACCCCTGGGAAACCTTTCCAGCACTCCTGAGAGGAGGCCCGACTGTCCTGCTCTGGAGGCAGTCAGGGGTCGCTTAGCTTTATACCCTCAGGCCTGGCAAAATCTTACATCAGACAATTGGGTAAAAAGCGTTGTTACCAGAGGCTACAGAATACCCTTCCTATTGCCCCCAATTCCGAAGAAAAGACTCCCAGATGTGCCGCCCCATCTGCGAGACCCTGCAGCTATAGAAATTTCAAAGCTGCTAGAAAAAAGAGTAATCCAACCAGTCCCAGCGGACCAAAGAGGATTCGGAACTTACTCAACGTTCTTTTTAGTTCCAAAAAAGACAGGGGACTGGAGGCCGATTCTGGACCTAAGCAATCTCAATACCTTTGTCAAGAAAGAAAAGTTCCGGATGGTCACGCTTCAATCGATCCTTCCATATTTACAGAAGGACGACTGGATGTGCTCAATAGATATGAAGGACGCATACTACCACATCAAAATGGCCAGGGCGTCCAGGGATCACTTGCGCTTCCGGCTGGGAGCCAGCCACTTTCAGTTTCGAGCCCTGCCCTTTGGTCTGACCTCAGCCCCCAGGGTTTTCACCAAATGCATGGCAGTGGTAGCGTCTCACTTGAGACGCCTGGGATTCCAGGTGTTTCCGTATCTGGACGACTGGCTCCTTTCTGCCACCACCCAGCGTCAACTGATTCAAGCCAGGGATTACACACTTCAGCTTTGTGTTCATCTCGGAATTTCCGTAAATTTCGAAAAATCTTTACTACAGCCATCACAGCATATCTCATTCATAGGAGCAGAATTGGATATGCATCGTTTAATTCTAAAACTTCCTCCAGAAAGGATAGCCTCACTACAAAGCCACATATCTCTTCTTCTGTCATCCAGAAAATCCCCAGCAAAACTGGTTCTGAAGGTTTTGGGTCTCGTGGCAGCTTCTCTCATTGCGATACCATTGGGAAGACTGCACATGAGAGTTCTACAATGGCTACTGTTTGCACAATGGTCGTTCCAACAGCTACCTCTGACACACGAAATTCTTATCACAAACACAAGCAAATCACACCTAGCCTGGTGGCTCCGGACTTGCAGTCTTTCCAGCGGAAGACCATTTGTGCTACCCACGCCGACAGCCACGATGACCACGGACGCTTCCCTGATAGGGTGGGGGGGCATCTTTCAGGGACAGACAGTCCAAGGCGAATGGACCAATTTAGAGTACAATCTGCACATCAGTGTTCTAGAGTTGAGGGCAGTGTTTCTAGCGTTGCAACACTTTGCTCCCCTTCTTCCTCTAGGGACTATTGCAGTTCAGACGGACAACATGTCCGTAGTCTGGTACATAAACAAACAAGGGGGAACCAAGTCTTATCAGCTATGCAGAGAGGCCATGAGAATCTGGCAATGGGCGGAGTCCACGGGTCGCTTTCTGATTGCAATGCACATCCCGGGTCATCCAACGTCATAGCCGACAGGTTGAGCAGAGCAATCCTGTTGCCTCACGAGTGGTCCCTCAAACAGTCAGTTGCGAAGGAGATTTTTCGCAAATGGGGCCAGCCTTCCTGCGATCTTTTTGCGTCTCCAATGAATGCCAAATGCAGAAGCTATTTTGCCCTATTACCCCCTCCAGGGGAAGTCCCCAGGGACGCTCTGGTTCACGATTGGCCCCCGGGTCTCCTGTACGCTTTTCCTCCCTTTCCCCTGATTGCAAAGTTTCTGCAGAAAGCCAACAACCTGCAAAGGACGATTATCCTCATTGCCCCATTCTGGCCTCGTCAAATCTGGTTTCCCTTTCTTCTTCGTCAGGGGCTCCCCACCCCTCAGTACTGTCACTCCAACTAGCAGCTTGGCTGCTCCGCTTCCCTACTTAGCCAGGTCTGATCTTCTTTCACCTGCGGTTCAGAATATACTAGTGGCTTCTTATAAAGCTTCCACTACAAGCCTCTTCTTGTCCATTAAAGTATTTGTCGTGGAAGACCCTCTTTTTGGTGGCCATTACATCAGCTAGACGGGTGTCAGAGCTTCAGGCTCTTTCTATTAAACACCCTTATTTGATCTTTCACTCTGACAGAGTATCTCTTCGCACTAATCCGTCCTTTCTCCCCAAAGTTTGCTCCGTTAATAACATCAATCAATCCATTGAGCTCCCTACCTTTTTCTAAAACCACTCCAATAAGTTGGAGTATATGTTACACAAGTTGGATGTTCATAGACAACTTAGATTTTACCTGGATAGAACAAAGGATCACAGGAAAACAGATCAACTTTTGTAGCCTTTGCAGACAGCAGGAAAGGTATAGCAGTTACTAAACGAACCCTTTCCAAATGGCTAACTGATTGCATTATATTTGTTTATGCTGCTTCGGAACAAACTTTACCTGTCAAACCCAAGGGCACTCTACAAGATCAGTATCTACATCCCTGGCTCATGCAGCTCGCTTACCATTAGACACTATTTGTGCAGCTGCCACTTGGTCTAAACCACATACATTCATTTCTCATTACAAGGTAGACAGGGTTTCTAGGGACAGGGCAACCTTTGGTTCCACTGTGCTCAAGAACGTTCTCCGTGAGTTCCTCAGGAACATGGAGCTAGGGGCTACCCAGGTGTAAGAACAAACGGCGAGATTGAACACTCTCACATTTAGAAGTTATGTCCTTACCATAACGTTCCATGTGGAGTGTTCATCTCGCCTTTGTTCTTACATTCCCACCCTCAGGAAGAACGTCCAGTTTGGTGTCTGGTTTGGTTTCTCCTGCTTCTGCATTACGCAGTTGTTGTGTATATATGTATATATATATATATATATATATATATATATATATATATGTATAGGTGTTTCTCTCAGTTATGTTGTTTTTGGCATGAATGTGTTACTCTCTCTGTTGACTTCTGGTTTGCTTGCAGACTAGATCTGAGGTAAAGGCAGAGGGGGATTGTGGGAGTTAGGTTGGTCTCGAGCTTCTTCTTGATGCAGAGCTTGCCAAGCGGCCGACACGGAGCCGAGGATCGGCTCCGAACCCAGGTGTAAGAACAAAGGCGAGATGAACACTCCACATGGAACGTTATGGTAAGGACATAACTTCTAATTTTGGAATGTGAGTAGCCTCAAAGGCATAAACAAAAAGGCAAGAGTATTGAATTATATTAAGAAATGCAGACTGTAAACAGCAGTGTTACTGTAGATACATTTGGAAAGAAGTCAGCATATGAATGTGATAAAAGATTTCAGGAGGACTTCCAAGATGGCTGCACACAGAGTAACATCTTAATTTCATCTCTCCCAGTGTGAAAACAGAAATTCAGGAAAGAGCCAGTGAACGTATCCTTTTGGGTAAATCTAGTTAGGGCACTGCCTGGATGCCAGCAAAACAAAAAAAATTCAGAGAACCTGAAAGAAAATCAGTCACAAAAAAATGAAGAGAAAGCACTTGGAATAATTCTGTACCCATTCGGCAAAAAGCAGTGAAAGCTCCAGCTTTTGTGCAAGACGTGACTTCCAGTAATCTAGAGGAAAAAATAAGTCAAATATACATGGAGTTGATTAACATAAATGAAACAATGAAAGAGTATATCAACTCAAATAAAAGGCTGGAAAAATGGAAGAAGCTTTAACTAGATATTTAGATGAGATGATAACACTGCACAAATCAGAGGTCAAAATGAAGAAAAGGTTGGATGAGTTTGAGACTGCTCAAGAAGAGATGTTCCAAAAAATAATATAATTAGAGGACAAAGCACTTAGGGAAAACCTGAGATTTTCTGTTGTACCAGAGAAGCTGGAAGAAACAGGATGTGTTCATTTTATGAAAGCACAAATAAGCAACTAGACTGGTATTCCACAGCAGGAGTTAAAAGAAAGGACACGTGTGTGATATCCCCCCTCTGGGCCAGTAATCAAGGAACCTGAATCCTCACCACTGACACTGGTGAGGGATGTTCACTTGGAACAAAAATAGATATACATAGTATTTCCAGATTCAGCTGTCTACATCAAGCACAATTTCCCTTAAGAGCAAACAGGGAACACAGTCAGTCTGGGGGCTGGATTTCTGCCTCTCTCTCTCCAGGCCCCCAGTAAGACTCCCATCTGGCACAGCTGTAGAGTTGAGTACTTAGCCAAGTCCTCCACCACTGTCTCTGTGAAACCAGTGCTGTGTGTCCCTGCTCCAAGCAGCTGACACACACACTCTTTGACAATTGATTTGTGCACACACACACCTTGAGGAAAGGTTGACACAGATTTATTCACTCTGAAACCCTTTTCCCAGACTATAAGGTAGTTACTGCTACCAGACACTCCAAAGCCAGCTACTCTAAGACTGTTACAAAGGTACCCAAGTATACTGAGTGAAATGAATACTAATACAAATGGTAGTGTTTGACCAATGCAGTAAAGCTTTCAAGAGTGGCCACAGTGTCACCAAATAAATATAAGTACTCTCAAAAGTTAAAATATCCTCTAAAGGACCAACCACAATGAGAAGTCTAAATATATTTAATAATAAATGATAAAAGAACATGAAAATACTAAATCTCTATTTACAATAAACACCAGAGTTTCAGTCACAGAAAATATCAAAATAACACAGATAAATAGATGCACAAAGATACAGAAAAACAGTACTTAACTAACCTCACCATATTTTCTTGACTGAACTAAAGAATTACTATTCCCTGGTTACTTACTAAAGCAAGGCAAGATGAAGTGGGTGCAATATCCTTCTTTGTCAGGTTACAAAAACTGACTGCTCTGAGTCTTCTGTTTCATCTAGTATTAAAACATCATTTCAGGCTGGATTACAGAATGACATCACATACATCTGGTCATCTGACTTCTGGTTCCCATACTACCCCCCTTTACTAGAAAATGAACCAGAATCTTGCACCTATGTCTTACCATACACACAGATAGAGCTTTGCTAGGATGTGTTATAGCATCTGGAAGCCATAAAACCATTTCAGCACTTCCAGGGTAGTAATTAGTTCAATGCTAAGGACAATACAGAAGGCTTCCTAGTACAGACTTTTTGTCTGTGGCTGCATTGAGACCTGTGAGATAAATCATTATGGCCTACATTTAGTAATTTAATTTCAGGATATTTTTCAAAGTTAACTGGACTGAGATTAATCTCTTCTCTTTCAGTATCGTCTGTTAGAATATTAATTTCAACAGTTAATACAGTGTGACATACAGGTGTATTTTTTTTGTCTGTCCAGCAGGACCCACGGTTAGTACATTTTTTAACACACACATTTTTACAAATACATTTTCAACACAAACACATGTACAAATCAGTTTGATATACAAATGACATATAATTCTTTACAAAACTCCAGCTAGCTATGCTTGTATATGTTACACATACACTGCCTTACTTGTCCTGGCAGATCTGGAAATACCTCACATTGTCACAGTGTGTATGCTGCAAACATGGCCATGAGAAAACATCCTACACTTTTGATAGTAAATATGCAATCCAACCAGTCAAAAGAGTTGATTCTGCCAATTATGTGGCTGAAAGACAAAGTACTAAAAGTGGAAAACAATTAAGTGTTTGTTGAAAATGATTACTCACTGTACAGCAGGCAGAAGAGGAATACATTTATTCCAGCAATCAGGGAATGTGTAGAAGCAGGTGTGAGATTCAATTTGCTTTATCCAGCTATTTTCAGAGTATTCTTTCCTGGAGGGTCAAATATATATTTTTTTAATGCAGAACATGCTGAAAGTTTGTCCAACAAAAAGTGAGCTATCAAACAGAAAGAGATTCTGTTTCTTGTTCTTCTGCTAATAAAACCCATAGAGAAACTTTACCAGTGAAACCATTTTCAATGCTTCAAAGGAATAAGCTTGAGAGACAGAAAAAAACACAAGAGTTGACTCAAAGTACTGGGAATACGTTGAAAATGAAAGAGACTGTGTTTGGGAGAGGGAAATCAACAGGAAGAAAACTAGCAACTCAGAAATTGACAAATGTAGGATTACAAAACATTATATGTGAAACATGACAGAACAAGAAAACCTATAAATATTGGATTTCTTTGACTTTGTTAAACTTGTAGGGGACTTCAAAGTATATGCCCTACATCATGTCAGTAATATTTGGAAGAACATTTAGGAGATGGGAAGAAGAAGAAAAGAGTTAACTGTTAAGTAAGACAAAATGTTGTTCGTAACAGTAGCATTTTTGTAATGCATGACATTGCCTGCATGAAATCAAACAAATTTTCTTGGTTATTTTTGAGTGTAATTATAACAGAGATAATAAAGTAAAACAGGTGCCCCTCTTTTTTCATAGGTTCATAGGTTCATAGGTTAGTACTAAGCTAACCCCCCCTTGTGTCATTTTTTAAGCCTAGCCATTTGTCCCTCCTCAAACAAACTCTGCACCTTGTGTTTTTAAAGGCAAAACAAATCATCTTTCTTTCCTTCTGCTTGTTCAGTTTTAAGAAAGGCAGGCACTGTATGTGTATTAATATGCACAAGCACTGCATCTATGAGGAAAAATACAAGCAGTTAGAATAGCAAGCAAGAGAAATTATAAGCAAGTAAAGCACCTCATGGGTGAGTACAGTTTATTTCTTATGTTTCTGATAAAGATTACAAGTGAACAAGGGAGTTCCAAGATGGCTGCACACTGAGTAACAGCTTGTTTCTAGCTCTCCCAGTGTGAAAACAGAAACTCAGGCCAGTAGACTCATGTTTATGGGTGAATTTAAGTAACTGGCTAGTAAGTCCACTGCCTGGATATCAGGAATAAAGAAATACAGAAGACCTGGAAAAAAGCTACAAAAAGTGAGGAAGAAACACTAACTAGGGAGAGTTCTGCAGCTGTTCAGCAAAAAATAATGCAACATTCAGACATGACTTCCAGTAACCTGCAGGATGATGTAAGACAACTGCATACAGACCTGGTTAAAATAAATAAAACACTGATAGAGTATATCAACCCAAACAACAAAGGGCTGGAACAAATGGAAGTAGCTTTAAACAGATATTCAGATGAGATGATAAAGCTGCAAAAATCAGAGGTCAAATTGAAGAAAAGGCTGGCTGAATATGAGACTGCTCAGGAAGAGATGTTTCAAAAAATAATAGAATTAGAGGACAGAGCATATAGGGCAAACTTGAGATTTTCAGCTATACCACAGAAGCTGGAAGGAACAGACTGCATTAAATTTATGAAAGCACAAATAAGCAACTGGACTGGCATTCCACAGCAGGACTTATTAGCTGAATGGGCGCATTGTGTGTATGCTCCAAATCTAGCTATAAGAAAGTAACCTAGACCTTTAATAGTAAGGATGCAATCCTACCAGCAGAAAGAGTTTTTTTTTTCAAAACTGGCATTAAGACAAAATGCTAAAAGTGGGAGATAGCACAGTGTTTGTGGAGAATGATTACTTGTACACCAGGCAAAAGAAAAGTAAATTCATTCCTCTATTCAGAGAATGTTGAGATGCAGGTGTGAGATTCAAACTGCTATAACTACCTGTCTTCAAGGTATTCTTCCCTGGATGGACAAAATCATTTTTTGATGAAATGCATGCTAAGGAGGAAATACAAAAGTTTGTCCAACAAAAACTTAAATTCAGCTTCTTATTCCTCTAGTAATAAAGACCACAGTAAGACTGCACCTGTGAAACCTTTTTCAGTATTTCAATGGAAAATGTTGGAGAGAAGGAAGGGAGCATGAGAGTTGACTAGAAGAATCAAGAGTACATTGGAAATGAAGCAGAGACAGGATTTGGGTGATGGAAAACAGTAATAAAATCAGTAACTTAATGTGAGATTACAATGCAGTAATTATATTTGTGAAAGATGACTGCACAAGAAAATCTGGAAATATTGGACTTCTGCAAAATTTGTTTGCTGAATGACAGACTCTAAAGTATATGCCCTACTTTATGTCATTAATGTGTGGAAAATGCTTTGGGGAGGGAAAGAGAGGGGAGAATGCTTACTGTAAGTAAAAAAAAATACTTTATTTTCTTAATAGTACTGTATCTGTGTTGCATGGTTTTCTTTGCATGCTATTTTTGGGTGTAATGGAAATTGTAACCAGGTGTTGTTTTTATTTTTCTCCCCTCTTCTCTTTTTCAGTTTGAGAAATATAGACAATGTAATGATAAAAAAGAAAAAAAGGGAGCCTGGTTAAGGGGGCATGACAGAATTCAAATTAATGTGCTTTTTTCATTCTTGCATGGGGAACTGAATGATTAAGGACCTTTGTTTTAAGACAGAGAGCAAGTAAATGAAAAAGAACATTGAATATTGTAAGGCTTTTTTCTAGTACTTGCAAATATGTATACTAAGTAGCATTTCTGCAGTTGGTCTTAATGCTTCCATGGAGAGAGTCTAATAAAGATAAACTGGAGACACTCTGATGGAAGGGGATTGGCTGAGAGAAAAGAAAAAAGAACAGAGAAATGTATTAGGACATAATGTTCCCTGAAAATGATCAAGGGTTTTCCCAGGTGTGACAGCTTTAAAGATAATGCAAAGCCAGTTAGTCTTGAAGTAAATTTCTCTCATTTTTTAAATGTAATGGGCATACTAATATAAACAGATGCATTTTTTTTCTTGTTCACCTTCTCTCTCTTTCTTTGTTCAATTTTGAGAAATGTAGGCACTGCAATGAAAAAAAAAATAGATAGGCAGGAGATGAGGGGAGAGCTGAATGGTCTGGTTAAGAGAGTATGACAAAAGAAAAATCATTGTGCTTTTTCTCATGCATCCATAGAGAAATGACTGGATAAATCTAGGCATTATCCAGTAACAAGTGTATTACAAAGCATGTAAATGAAAAAGAATACTGAATGCTTTAAGGCTTTTTTTTCTGACAAACAAGGTACCCTTGGCAGTTTTGTGTCTGATCTGCATGTCACTAGAAGACAAATTTGTTAAAGAGAAATGGCTTGGAGAAAGTGCTTACTGAAAGCATTCAAGTGTTTTCTCAATTAGGAGAGTTATAAAGATATACAAAATCAAATAGTATTTACTAATATCATGCATCTTAGCTTGACTAACCTTTCTTTTTGGTTAACTTTAGCCTGTCTGTGTAGATATCAACTTAGAACTTATGTTCTTATTTGGAAGTAAACACTTCAATATTTGAAGATGTACATAGTTTTGTGTTATCAAGTTCTTAGATTTTAGGAGGGTTGCTTGGGGTGTTGTTTGTTTTGTTTGAGGGCTTTCAAAAAAAAAAGCAAAAAGATATGTAAGATATGACATAGGTGCAAATGGATATGAAATGAAACAACTGTATAAAAGACCACATGTAACATAAAAGTTGGAACTAGACATTTACAAAAGAACACTTATATATAAAAGGTGATAACTATATAAGAAAATAATGTTTTCTGTAATGTCTTTCAATCTGAATGGTCTTACAGATAAATATGAAAATGAAAGAGTAGTGAATTATATTAAAAATACAGAGTGCAAATAGCTATGCCTCAGGAGACACACCTGGAAAGAACTGAATGTGTGAATTTGATAAAGAAAGGTTTTTAGCATGGTTATTCAGCAGAATATCTGGGGCAAAGGAAAGATGAGTGCTTATATTAATGGCAAGCGGAAGAAAAGATAATAGAAGACGCATCGTACTAAGGGGCTACTGGCAAGGGAGGAGGATTACACTGGCATGCATTTACATCCTCCCTAAAACTGCTATAATGGAGCTTAAGAAATTCTGGGAGAAATAATCAGCTTTCAGAAAGGAATATTACTTATATTTAGAGACTGGAATTTGGTTTGCAACAATGAAAATGTGTCTGGGGGGGCCTAGAAGGGAAAATATAACAGAGGATGGTCGATATTTGAAGAAATTTATGAAAATGTTTGGCATGGAAGGTGTGAATTCAGTACTTGGAGTTTGGAGTGAATTTACATGTTACTTACTGAGATACAAAAACTGGGCTAGGCTAGACAGATTTTATATCTCACAGGAACATGTGCATTTAATTGAAGGTCTCGAAAACACACCCAATAACTATTTCAGATCATGCACCAATAATAACTAAAATAAAAATGCCAAGTAATGAAATATTAATGAGGCACTGGTGCTTTCCCACCTATCAGTTGAAAAAAGAGGAATTTGTTGAGAAATTAATTTAGGAGCTACTAGAGAAGATAGAATTATCTTCTGAAAACATAGCTAATGAGTGGGATAACATTAAGTGGAGTTTAAAACTAGGTTGGAAATAAAGAAAGGGAGATATGGTTAAACAGTAACAAGAATTATTAGAGGGATCAACAAATGTTAATGTATTGCAAAATAGGGGAAATCCCTCAGAACAAGAAAAGGAGCAATTGCAGAATGCTAAAGAGAAAATAAGGATTACCTCGATAATATGCACAAGTTTAGAAATATTGCTGTTAAGCAACTGCTTTTTGATAATAATTCTAAAGCACAAAAACTTTTAGCACAACAGCTCAGGCAACAGAAAGTACAGAGGGTGGTCACCAAGTTTAGGGAGCCTATAACAAGGTAAGATAAGGGACCTTGTAGAAGTATTAGAAATATTTTGGAAATTTTATGAAAATTTGTATAAAGCAGAGAAATATGTAAATCAAGAATACAAATGAAAATGTTTATGGAAGATTTAAATATACCAAAGTTAGAGGTAGATGAGGCTCAATTACTAACAGGATAGAAAGCAATAAGATAAAAATGGCTATGTCTAACCAGTCTACAGGAAAGTCCCCAGGAATAGATGATATTCCTGTGGAAGTTTGGAAGTTAGAAGGGGAAAACTGATAAAGATCTGGAAGGTTTTTAACAGTATTTTAAGAGGAGTAGAAGTACCAGCATCCTGGAAGAAGGCAGTGGTAACAGTAATACCTAAAGAGGGTAAAGATCCATTGGATCCAGCTTCATACAGGCTCATTTCAATACTAAACCATGATTATAAAGTGTTTATGTCTATAATGGCTAAAAGAATGGCAAAAGTGATACCAAAATTGATAGATATGGATCATTGTGGTTTTATGGAGGGAAGGCAAACATTTGACAATATAGCAAAGTATGCAAAGAGCAGTTGATCCACAGGCTGAAGAAACTTTTATTAAAAACACAAAACGTATCTCAAAAGTATGAGCACTTTTGGGACTAAGCCCTTCCTCAAATAAAAACACATTTCAAGCCAGTTGAATTTAAATACATGACAACCAATCATGTCCTAGTACTGCCCCTCCTTTTTTAATGCAGGTTTCAGTGGAATGACATAATTCAAACCAGGTGATCTCTGAGCTGTTAATTCTATAATCCACTTCATTTCAAAATGTGACATTTTGTTATTTTAACTTGTGTTTTTATTAAAAGTTTCTTCAGCCTGGTGGATTGACTGTTCTTTGCATACTTTACTTTATGGTTATTTTTGAGCAATGAACCTTTGGTGGAGGACTCCAATATTTATACATTTGGTTTGTAACATTTGACAATATTAACAGAACATTGATGATCCATAGGGAAGCAGAATGTAACAAAGTACCACTTCTATTCATGGGTCTTGATGCAGAGAAAGCATTTGACTTAGTGACTGGGACTTCATGAGCAGGGCAATGGAAGCATTTGCTTTCCCTGATACAATTATAAGGTTGATTAAAATAATATATGAACGATCGGAGGTGTGAATTAAAGTGGGTGGGGTCCTCTCCGATAATTTCTGCTTGAGTAGAGGAACCAGGCAAGGTTGTCCACTTTCCCCTATGTTGTTTGCATTATATTTAGAACCATTGGCAAAGAAAATAAGGGACTCAGAAATTCAAGGATATAATTGGTATGGTAGTCAGGAAAAGCTGGCCCTATTTGCAGATGATATTATTTTATACATGGCAAAACCAGAAAGGGACATTACAGTGTTGTGGAACATTTTAAGACAGTTTCAGATCTTCTCAGGATACAAAATTAATGAATCTAAAACAAAGGTAATAATGGTAAAATATGTACCAACACAAGAATTGGTCCAACAATATCCATATTTATGGGGATGATAAAATGAAGTATTTAGGAGTATGGATTAGAAATTGCTCTGTGGTGGCATCTAAAGATATGTGGGAAGAGACTAAGAAGATAATACAAAATTTGAGAAACTGGAAGTTTTGTTATATGGCTACTAAGATACAAGCCATTAAAATGTTTTTAGTCCCTTTAGTCTTATACACAGGTCAGGCATACTTTTATCAACTGGAGGAGAAGTTGTGGATAGCAATTAAAAAAAAGAGTTGAAGGATTTTATCTGGGATGGGAAGACAGCAAGGGTCAAGTGGGATAAGCTGATTCTACCAATAGAACAAGGCAGACTAGTATTACCTAATTTGAGTATTTTAGAGAAACACAGTTAAGACTCTTATACATAGCACAAGCAGAAAACTATAATTCAAAGTGGAAAGGAATGATGCTGGTACAGAGAGGAAGCTCAAGAAATAAGTAGAGATTGGAATTTTGGATGCAAACTCTTAAGGAGAACAACCAAAATCATACAGAGTATTATATTCATGAAATAGCAGGGGATATTCTAAGAACTAAACTAGAACAAGAATGGAGAAAAGAGATTTTGTCGATAGGGATGACTGTGGTCAGAGATACAGATAATAGGCAAGAGGGAGCTGGAATTTATTGGAGAAAACTGGCAAAGGAACCAAGGTATTGGGAGCAAATAACTAGAAAGGGAAAGGTAATAGAATGGGAAGAGGCCAAAAATTTATTTGGACTGCAGATTAGAGACTGTCTTCCCTGCCAATAACTGATATTAGAGTATAGACAAAGAGAAAGAAATAAAGGCTCCTAAACGAAAGACCAACATTGGTAGAGTTTTTAATAAATCTAGAACAGAAGCTGCCATTAATAAAGGAATAATTAGTAAAGCATATAAAATATTGCACAATAATTATAAGAATCAATCAAAGGAGATTAGAAAGGATTGGAAAAAGAGACTAGATAAGCAATTCACAAAGAGACAATGGAGGGATTATATGTATATCTCCCAAATATGCAACAAAGTCTAGAAGATATAGGATCTGTGCCTGGAAGTGTTTATACAGGTATTTTTATACCCCAAGTAGACTCCAAATATTTTTTCTCAGGTGGATAGCAAATGCTGGAGGTGTGATGGGCAAGAAAGAGGTAGCTAGAAACATATTTTTTGGGTGTAATTAGCTGGTAGACTTTAGGGATTCCCTGCAGATCGCCCTGTCAGAGATGCTGGGTGAGTGGATTGGACTGACTGGGGAGATGATTTTTTTGAGTTATGCTACAGAATTGGAAATGCCTAGACATAGTAAAGCTTTACTGAGTCTAATTATGGTAGCTGCCAAAAAGCAGTTACTAAAAAATGGAAATTAAAGTCTAGACCAAGTTTACTAGAAGTGGTGAATGTAGTAAGAGATAAAACAACTGGAACTGGAATCTTCAGAAAAGGGAAGGAGCAAACTACCTAGGAAAAATGGGAATTGTGGGAACAATATGTGCAGAGCAGGAATGAGGTTTAACAGGCAGGATTTGAATGAGCCGTATAATGCTTAACTGAAATGACTGGATGGTTTATAAGTGATGTATAATGTTTGCAATTACAGTTGTTTCAGTGGTATCTGTGATGTAAACTGCAACTAAAGTGGTATCATTTTGTATGTTTTTCATTTAAATAAATGTAAGATTGCCTTTGTCATATGTGAAAATTTAATAAAGATGTTTGGAAAAAAATGATTACAAGCGAACACAAGGTTTTTATATTTTCTTAAAATATGTAGTCCTGCCTCCTTAAACATACACTGTGTCCTAATCTGGTCATGCAGCTATTTTCAAAAGGGTCTGTATTATATAATCAAACTTTCAAAACTTCAAATCCCATATGTTCGACAACATATGATCGAAGTTCAAATATATAATTAAAAAAAATTAACGGTGCAGGCAGAGGGTCAAGCCCCCTGAACCCCCCACCCCCCCACACTTAAATGTATCAACTATGAGATCGCACTACAGTGCAGAAAAGGGAAATTCTCCCATTCTGCACTGAACGGCGCCGTTATGTTTAACCTTCGAACACTTGAAATGTCAATCATACAATGTCAAACATATGACGTTCGACATTTCAAGCGTTCGAGGTTCTAATAGGAACCCTTTCAAAAGTACTGTTAAGGCAGGTTATTTTTGTAAAAAGTACAGATGCAAGCATTTCTTGCTCAGCCTTGTCATATTGTCTTAATTATCTAACCTTTCTAATAAGAAAGACTATTTATTGTTGCCACAGCTGCAGCTAATATTTCTATTATTACTGTTGTATGCTTAAGAATTAATGAAAGTTTAAAGGCTCTAGTCCTGGGTTCCACCAAGAGGAAATTTTATTACGGTTCCAATACAATGAATAATAAACGCTTTCCACACTCAATATTACATTTTCGTTTCTCAAGACTTCTTCAGACAACTGAATACTATCATCATATAATTTGATCCTTATATATCATGTTCAATAAAGCAATTAATACATAATCAAGGAAAATATTTAATTAATTAACCCCTTATGTGACAAAACAAAACATAAAAACGTTCTAAAAAAGAGGTACCAAACTCACCACAAACATAATGCCCTACTCAACTATAACATTTTAAAAACAGTTAAAGCTTTTCAATTAAAATTTCAATATTAATTTAATAATGAACCTTTAAAATAATATAATATATTTAAAAAACAACTTCATAATACAAAAGATAATATTTCTAATAAATACACACTTTAACTTGTTATATACATTGATGCCATCTAGTGGACAAAATGGAAACTATTAATGGAAGCCTTAAAATTCTTTAAAAAATAATATATAATATATAATATATATATGTTTTTAACAATATCCAATTGTATATTGTATTGGATGGGCCTTCAAATTCAAAATTAAAATACCAAATAACATACTATTGCTCACAGTATTCATTAAAGTTTAGCAGCTCTCATTTTCAAAACCGGAGCAATAGAAATAATTTCATTCAACCCTGGTGATTTATTTGCCTCTAAATACAATTGCCATAGGAGTTCTTTGTATTCTATAGATGTCTCCCATGGCCCTCCTCTAATTTCTTTTTCCACTGTTTCAAGAACAAAAAACTGAAAGAAGGCTGACTGACATTATATTTTATGTCTAAAAAGTGCATTGTTAATATTGTTATTTCTAATTTCATAATAGTGTTCGTACATCCTGTTTTTTTAACTTTCTTTCAGATTTTCCTATGTAAAACGCTTCACAGGATTTACATACAGCAATGTATACTATACCATTTGTATCACAATTTGAGAATTTCTTACTTTCTATAATAATATCTCTACTTTTAATGTATATAGTGTCATTGGAATAGATGTATTGGCATTGTGAACACCTACCACACTTATAAGTGCCCAGCTTTTTATTACCTATCATTCTTCTTTTCTTTTTCTTTTCTAAGATGCTCTTGATACATCTCCCTTTCCTATAAGTGCATTTTATAGGTTGTTCAAAAAGAACACTTAAATCTGATAATTCACCAAACTTACTCCAGTCTTTCTCTAAGAGTTTCCTGATCTGTATTGCCTGTCCACTATAGTCAATAACACAATTATTTACACCATTATACTTAATGGGGGTTTTACTCGATCTAGTCAGAGCCATGTTCTTCCCTAGGATGGGTTCAAATTTACTAAGTCTTCCATCCTTGACTTCCCTCTCTATATTTGACACCAATTCTGATGGATACCCTCTATCCGAAAACATCTTAAACAATTCTCTACACTCCTCATTAAAGTCATCCTCCCTTGACGTCATTCTACTGGCTCTCACATACTGTCCTATAATCACACCCTTCTTCTGATGATGTGGGTGTGCACTACAGTACGCCAAGTATGAGTTAGAGAAGGTATCCTTTCTATGCAACTTAGAGAAAAAGACATTTTCACTTTTACCAATAAAGATGTCCAAATATTTCAATACCTCCTTTTCAATCTGATATGTAAATTTTAAAAAAACTAGTTGATTGTGAGATATATTCAAAAAATTCCAAAAATTCATCTTCCGTGCCCACCCACAAAAAACACATATCGTCTAAAAATCGCTTATAAAGCTTCCAAAATGTATTGAACCTTGAATTAATAATATATTTATTCTCCCACATTGATAAAATTATATTTACATACGTTGGGGCACATCTTACCCCCATTGCGACCCCCTGTATTTGTCTAAAGAATTCCCCCTCATAATGTAAAAAATTATTGTTAAGCACCAAATCCATCAATATTAGTGCTAGGTAAAAGTCATTATTACTAAGCTTACCATAATTTATTAGGGCCTCTTCATACCACGCCATACCCTCCTGGTAGGGAATTGAGGAAAATAAATCTACTATATCAACCGTAATGAAAATTATATCATTACTGAAAACTTCTGGGGATAACAGCTGTAAAAACTCCCATGAGTCTTTAATCACCCCGTTCCCTGTAATGGAGAGGTCTTTTAACTTTGTATCAAGCCACTTTGCTATTGGTGCCATAACCGAATTCTCAGAGGCTACTATAGGTCTCATAGGGGGGCTATCCCTATTCTTGTGAACTTTCGGGGCCTCAAAAATTGTCGGAACTGTTGGTTTCTCAACATGTAGAAACTTAAAGGTTTGGATATCTATTGCTCCTTCCAACAGAAGGTCATTTAGAACTAGATGGACTTTTCTATTACCAATATTAATTTCATTCAAGGAAACCCTCGAGTATCTTTCCGCATTTTCCAGAATTTCCATCATTTTTACCTCATATAGCATCTGATCCATAATTACTGTGCCCCCTCCTTTATCCGGCTTAGAAATTCTAATAGAAACATCATCACTTAATTCCTTAAGTAGTATGTTTTCATCTCTAGTAAGATTGTATACCACTCTAGTCTTAGAAAGTTCTGTTCTAATCTTTTTCTCCATTAATGCTTCAAAGTTTTTTAACTGTGGATGGATGGGGGGGTTGAAAATACTACGTCTTCTGAATTCATCCCTACTAATATTATTAGAGTTTTGTCCTTCAAATAATAATTCAAAATTCTTTTTTTCTAAGGAATAGCTTCAAATCTGTAAGGACTCTACTTATATCAGCCTTCTTATTGGGCACAAATTTGAATCCTTTTGAAAATAATGAAAAATGTGTTTTATTAATTTCAATATGACTAATTAAAAATATTGTACCCTCTATAGCTACACATACTCCCTTCCTTAATAATATTTTCTTCTATACTCTCTAAACAAGTAGCATGATCTGGATGAATTACCAATGCTGGGGGGCCTCTGTTGCTCTTGTAATTGTTGTATGCCCCCCTCCCCCCTGCCCCTTGAAAAAAATTATTTCTTTGATAGTATGAATTCCTTTGATAATTATTCTGATATTTTTTTATTCTTTCGGATCTTCTAAGGGGGGGGGGGGTATTCAACTAAATCATTAACATCACCCACCTGCTCAACATCACTAACCATTTCCCTATTGGAGGGTTCACATTCCTCCCATTCAGAGTTGTTATATGAATAAAACTTTTTAGGTTTAGGGTAATTCACTTTATTTTTATACTCCAAGATATCCCTCTCCAATTTTCTACTCTTCCTCTTAAAAACATTACTAATACCTTTATCTATCCTACTTAACATGTCATAGTACCTTCTTTGATTAACATCTATTGAAAAAAGCAAATCCTTAATAATTCTAGAATTTACTTCATCTATCCTAACTTGTAGGGAATCCATCTCCCTCTCATTTTCTTTCACAATAGCTCTAAGAATATCAAGGCCACATCTATCAAAAATAGTAATAAGTTCTTCATGGAAGTCACTGCCCTCTACTACTTTACCTGGGGTATTTGCATGCCCTTAAACCTTTAGGTACTATTTTCAAATTTAAGCATTCTTTTAGATATACATTTTCCAGTTCCATATTTTTAAATTTAAATAACATTTCGTTAAGTTTACTCATATTGGAATCATATGTTAAATTAACATCATTAGGGTCAACACAAGATGTTTTAGTTCCATTAAAACTATATTGCTTATGCATGATACTAAAGAAATCTGTTTGGTACCTCTGTCCATTTATATTCTGATTCGAGGAGTCCATGCGCACCTCTTGATTAGCAAAAACATCACTATTGTCTGAGGAATGTCCTTGTAATGCTACCACTCTCTTAGTCGCACCTTTGTGGCTACTAATATTGGCGCGACTGGTGCCCTCTGTCCGCTCACCACTTCGTGAAGACAAAACCAACGAAGGCATACTGCTATCAAGACAAATATCCCCTTCAGCGACCATTAACGGAGGACCTTTTCTTTTGCCTACTAACACATTAGATGCTAAACGCACAGACTTCTCCTGCCTCGACATCATCTCCTGATTGCCTGGCAGTTCAAACGAGGAAATGCTCGATGGTTGGCTCTTTTGCGACAGCAGCTCAATAAGCTGCGTTAATTGGTCCGAGAGCCTATCAATCCTATCAATCCGATCCTTAGGACCACCTCCTTCTGCCGAACCCGATGAGACTTGTTCGCCCTCCTCCAAATCCATGTTGAAACCAAAAATCACGTACAAATGGATTCAAGTGAAAAAAACACCAGCAAACCAAAATCACTTGAAGGAAATAAGGCTCTAGTCCTGGGTTCCACCAAGAGGAAATTTTATTACGGTTCCAAGACAATGAATAATAAACGCTTTCCACACTCAATATTACATTTTCGTTTCTCAAGACTTCTTCAGACAACTGAATACTATCATCATATAATTTGATCCTTATATATCATGTTCAATAAAGCAATTAATACATAATCAAGGAAAATATTTAATTAATTAACCCCTTATGTGACAAAACAAAACATAAAACGTTCTAAAAAGAGGTACCAAACTCACCACAAAACATTTTAAAAACAGTTACAGCTTTTCAATTAAAATTTCAATATAATTTAATAATGAACCTTTAAAATAATATAATATATTATAATATCATAATACAAAAGAAAATATTTCTATTAAATACACACTTTAACTTGTTATATACATTGATGCCATCTAGTGGACAAAATGGAAACTATTAATGGAAGCCTTAAAATTCTTTAAAAAATAATATACAATATATAATATATATATATGTTTTTAACAATATCCAATTGTATATTGTATTGGATGGGCCTTCAAATTCAAAATTAAAATACCAAATAACATACTATTGCTCACAGTATTCATTAAAGTTTAGCAGCTCTCATTTTCAAAACCAGAGCAATAGAAATAATTTCATTCAACCCTGGTGATTTATTTGCCTCTAAATACAATTGCCATAGGAGTTCTTTGTATTCTATAGATGTCTCCCATGGCCCTCCTCTAATTTCTTTTTCCACTGTTTCAAGAACAAAAAACTGAAAGAAGGCTGACTGACATTTCATTTTATGTCTAAAAAGTGCATTGTTAATATTATTATTTCTAATTTCATAATAGTGTTCATACATCCTGTTTTTTAACTTTCTTTCAGATTTGTCTATGTAAAACACTTCACAGGATTTACATACAGCAATGTATACTATACCATTTGTAACACAATTTGAGAAATTCTTACTTTCTATAATAATATCTCTACTTTTGAACTGCCAGGCAATCAGGAGATGATGTCGAGGCAGGAGAAGTCTGTGCGTTTAGCATCTAAGGTGTTAGTAGGCGAAAGAAAAGGTCCTCCGTTAACGGTCGTTGAAGGGGATATTTGTCTTGATAGCAGTATGCCTTCGTTGGTTTTGTCTTCGCGAAGTAGTGAGCGGACAGAGGGCACCAGTCGCACCAATATTAGTAGCCACAAAGGTGCGACTAAGATAGTGGTAGCATTACAAGGACATTCCTCGGATAATAGTGATGTTTTTGCTAATCAAGAGGTGCGCATGGACTCCTCGAATCACAATATAAATGGACAGAGGTACCAAACAGATTTCTTTAGTATCATGCATAAGCAATATAGTTTTAATGGAACTAAAACATCTTGTGTTGACCCTAATGATGTTAATTTAACATATGATTCCAATATGAGTAAACTTAACGAAATGTTATTTAAATTTAAAAATATGGAACTGGAAAATGTATATCTAAAATAATGCTTAAATTTGAAAATAGTACCTAAAGGTTTAAGGGTATGCAAATACCCCAGTAAAGTAGTAGAGGGCAGTGACTTCCATGAAGAACTTATTACTATTTTTGATAGATGTGGCCTTGATATTCTTAGAGCTATTGTGAAAGAAAATGAGAGGGAGATGGATTCCCTACAAGTTAGGATAGATGAAGTAAATTCTAGAATTATTAAGGATTTGCTTTTTTCAATAGATGTTAATCAAAGAAGGTACTATGAAATGTTAAGTAGGATAGATAAAGGTATTAGTAATGTTTTTGAGAGGAAGAGTAGAAAATTGGAGAGGGATATCTTGGAGTATAAAAATAAAGTGAATTACCCTAAACCTAAAAAGTTTTATTCATATAACAATTCTGAATGGGAGGAATGTGAACCCTCCAATAGGGAAATGGTTAGTGATGTTGAGCAGGTGGGTGATGTTAATGATTTAGTTGAATACCCCCCCCCTTAGAAGATCCGAAAGAATAAAAAATTATCAGAATAATTATCAAAGGAATTCATACTATCAAAAAAATAATAATTTTTTTCAAGGGGCAGGGGGGAGGGGGGCATACAACAATTACAAGAGCAACTGAGGCCCCCAGCGTTGGTAATTCATCCAGATCATGCTACTTGTTTAGAGAGTATAGAAGAAAATATTATTAAGGAAGGGAGTATGTGTAGCTATAGAGGGTAGAATATTTTTAATTATAGTCATATTGAAATTAATAAAACACATCTTTCATCATTTTCAAAAGGATTCAAATTTGTGCCCAATAAGAAGGCTGATATAAGTAGAGTCCTTATAGATTTAAAGCTATTCCTTAGAAAAAAGAATTCTGAATTATTATTTGAAGGACAAAACTCTAATAATGTTAGTAGGGATGAATTCAGAAGACGTATTTTCAACCCCCCCATCCATCCACAGTTAAAAAACTTTGAAGCATTAATGGAGAAAAAGATTAGAACAGAACTTTCTAAGACTAGAGTGGTATACAATCTTACTAGAGATGAAAATATACTACTTAAGGAATTAAGTGATGATGTTTCTATTAGAATTTCTAAGCCAGATAAAGGAGGGGGAACAGTAATTATGGAGCAGATGCTATATGAGGTAAAAATGATGGAAATTCTGGAAAATGCGGAAAGATACTCGAGGGTTTCCTTGAATTAAATTAATATTGGTAATAGAAAAGTCCATCTAGTTCTAAATGACCTCCTGTTGGAAGGATCAATAGATATCCAAACCTTTAAGTTTCTACATGTTGAGAAACCAACAGTTCCGACAATTTTTGGGGCCCCGAAAGTTCACAAGAATAGGGATAGCCCCCCTATGAGACCTATAGTAGCCTCTGAGAATTCGGTTACGGCACCAATAGCAAAGTGGCTTGATACAAAGTTAAAAGACCTCTCCATTACAGGGAACGGGGTGATTAAAGACTCATGGGAGTTTTTACAGCTGTTATCCCCAGAAGTTTTCAGTAATGATATAATTTACATTATGGCTGATATAGTAGATTTATTTTCCTCAATTCCCTACCAGGAGGGTATGGCGTGGTATGAAGAGGCCCTAATAAATTATGGTAAGCTTATTAATAATGACTTTTACCTAGCACTAATATTGATGGATTTGGTGCTTAACAATATTTTTTTACATTATGAGGGGGAATTCTTTAGACAAATACAGGGGGTCGCAATGGGGGCAAGATGTGCCCCAACGTATGTAAATATAATTTTATCAATGTGGGAGAATAAATATATTATTAATTCAAGGTTCAATACATTTTGGAAGCTTTATAAGCGATTTTTAGACGATATGTGTTTTTTGTGGGTGGGCACGGAAGATGAATTTTTGGAATTTTTTGAATATATCTCACAATCAACTAGTTTTTTAAAATTTACATATCAGATTGAAAAGGAGGTATTGAAATATTTGGACATCTTTATTGGTAAAAGTGAAAATGGCTTTTTCTCTAAGTTGCATAGAAAGGATACCTTCTCTAACTCATACTTGGCGTACTGTAGTGCACACCCATATCATCAGAAGAAGGGTGTGATTAAAGGCAGTATGTGAGAGCCAGTAGAATAACATCAAGGGAGGAGGACTTTAATGAGGAGTGTAGAGAATTGTTTAGGATGTTTTCGGATAGAGGGTATCCTTCAGAATTGGTGTCAAATATAGAGAGGGAAGTCAAGGATGGAAGACTTAGTAAATTTGAACCCATCCTAGGGAAGAACATGGCTCTGGATAGATCGAGTAACACCCCCACTAAGTATAATGGTGTAAATAATTTTGTTATTGACTATAGTGGACAGGCAATACAGATCAGGAAACTCTTAGAGAAAGAATGGAGTAAGTTTGGTGAATTATCAGATTTAAGTGTTCTTTTTGAACAACCAATAAAATGCACTTATAGGAAAGGGAGATGTATCAAGAGCATCTTAGAAAAAAAATAAAAGAAGAATGATAGGTAATAAAAAGCTGGGCACTTATAAGTGTGGTAGGTGTTCACAATGCCAATACATCTATTCCAATGACACTATATACATTAAAAGTAGAGATATTATTATAGAAAGTAAGAATTTCTCAAATTGTGATACAAATGGTATAGTATACATTGTTGTATGTAAATCCTGTGAAGCGTTTTACATAGGAAAATCTGAAAGAAAGTTAAAAAACAGGATGTACGAACACTATTATGAAATTAAAAATAATAATATTAACAATGCACTTTTTAGACATAAAATGAAATGTCAGTCAGCCTTCTTTCAGTTTTTTGTTCTTGAAACAGTGGAAAAAGAAATTAGAGGAGGGCCATGGGAGACATCTATAGAATACAAAGAACTCCTATGGCAATTGTATTTAGAGGCAAATAAATCACCAGGGTTGAATGAAATTATTTCTATTGCTCAGGTTTTGAAAATGAGAGCTGCTAAACTTTAATGAATACTGTGAGCAATAGTATGTTATTTGGTATTTTAATTTTGAATTTGAAGGCCCATCCAATACAATATACAATTGGATATTGTTAAAAACATGTATATATTATATATTATTTTTTAAAGAATTTTAAGGCTTCCATTAATAGTTTCCATTTTGTCCACTAGATGGCATCAATGTGTATAACAAGTTAAAGTGTGTATTTATTAGAAATATTTTCTTTTGTATTATGAAGTTGTTTTTTAAATATATTATATTATTTTAAAGGTTCATTATTAAATTAATATTGAAATTTTAATTGAAAAGCTTTAACTGTTTTTAAAATGTTATAGTTGAGTAGGGCATTATGTTTGTGGTGAGTTTGGTACCTCTTTTTTAGAATGTTTTTATGTTTTGTTTTGTCACATAAGGGGTTAATTAATTTAATATTTTCCTTGATTATGTATTAATTGCTTTATTGAACATGATATATAAGGATCAAATTATATGATAGTATTCAGTTGTCTGAAGAAGTCTTGAGAAACGAAAACGTAATATTGAGTGTGGAAAGCGTTTATTATTCATTGTCTTGGAACTGTAATAAAATTTCCTCTTGGTGGAACCCAGGACTAGAGCCTTATTTCCTTCAAGTGATTTTGGTTTGCTGGTGTTTTTTTTCACTTGAATCCATTTGTACGTAATTAATGAAAGGTTGCAACATACAAAATAATACAAAAGCTTAATAAAAACTTCATTTAAAACCTGCAGCACTTATATACAAGGCACATCTGCTCCTATCCTTTATTTTATGGATAACGTATGAAATAGAGTAATATACTTTTTCTTATCCTTTGATGTTTATAAATGGGTCTACTTTAAAACACTGACACGCAAAACACCGAGACCGAAAGATCGACAACTGAGATGACCGACAGTTTAAAAGCCTGATGCTGAAAACACTGACATGTTAAGTGTGCGATAGTGACAGACTTTAGGGTTAGAGGTGGGTTAAGTGAGTTAGGGTTAGGGTACGGGTAAGGTAAGTGTGCAGTAGTGACAGACTTTAGGGTTAGGGGTGAGTTAAGTGAGTTAGAGTTAGGGCGTGGGTTAGGTGAGTGTGCAATAGTGACGGACCTTAGGGTTAGGGTTTGGGTTAAGGTTAGTGCATAGATAGTTGTGTATGTAAGGTTTAGTGTAAGTTTGTAAGGTTTTTGTTGTGCTTGTGTTGTGTGTGTGTTTTTCGGAAAAGGTATTTGTTTTGTTGATTGTCGGGATTGTGGTTTGTCGAGCATGTGAAGTTTCATGCTTTTAAACTGTCGGTCATCTCAGTTGTCGATCTTCCGGTCTCGTTGTTCTCGTCGTCTGTGTTTTGTGTGTCGGTGAATTAAAGTAGACCCTTATAAATATATAAATGTACATTTTACAGAACATGTATTTTACATTTTCTTTATTCTTTACACATATGGTTTAAGAATGTTCTGACAGAAATAGAAAATTACTGATTAATACATGTTTATGAAATTTCTAATAAAAAAGTCATTCCCTGTTGTTGCAATACATCAGAGTATATAGGTTCATAGATTCATAGGTAGGTACTAGGCTATTTTGTAGAGGGCATTTATAAGCCTAGCCAGTGTGTCAGCTTTCGCCACCCCATTGATTAATTAACTGAGCCTCTGTCAAGAAGAGTCAATGAAGTGATCCCAGGGGTGTATTTTCTGTTACCCATCCACTCATTAAGGTTTCTCTTGAAGAGTGTTAGTGAGGGGCTCTGCCTAATGCAGTTAGGAATTTTGTTCCAAAGCATGGGGAGTCTCTGTGACAGGAATCTATCCCTCCAGCATGTTCTATTTATTGTTGTGGCGAGGTTTAGCTCACTACAGCGAGTGGCTTGCAGTGACTTGGATTTCTTTAGGTGGAGCATGTCCATCAATTCAGAGTTGGACATGGCTTTGTAAGTCAGGCAGAGATCACCTCTGAGTAAGGGATATGCCACTGAGTACAGCTGGAGTTTTTCCAGTCTGGCTGCATAGGACATATGTTTGAGACCAGTAATCCTCATGGTGAGGTACTTTTGTGGTCTTTCCAGCTGTTGGAAGTGTCTTGTGAGGTACATCCCAAACGGGGCATTGTACTCTATGATGGGTCTAATGAGTGATGAGTAGAGGGGAACTATAACCTCTTTATTTCTAGATGCGAACCCTTTAGTAATTAGATGGGTGATATAGAAGGATTTCCTAACTATTTTGGCAATATGATTGTCAAAGGAGAGATTACTATCTACCTGGGTCCCCAGATCTCTTATTACCTCTTCTGTATTAAGGGGTCTGACACCTATGTGGTAATTCATGGGTGTTTTGTTTTTCCCCAAACGGGATGACTATGCATTTTTTGGCATTTAGCTTGAGACCATGACTTTGACACCAGGTGTCTGTCTCAGTAAGGCCCTTTTGGAGAATGTCAGTGTCAGCCGGAGAGTCAATTATGGCTCCCAGTTTGCAGTCATCGGTGAACTTGGTTAGCCATAGTCCTCCTGTGTTTGCCTGTACCTCTGAGAAGTATATGCCGAACAGTAGGGGTCCCAGGACTGAGCCTTATGGGACACCACTTGTGACTGGTTTAGAGTCAGACCTGGAGCCCGCTATTCTTACCGTGTGAGTTCTGTCTGTAAGCCAGTTGGCAACCCATCTCGTGAACTAGGGGTTTATGTTCAGGCTGATGAGTTTTTCTATAATTCCCGAGTGGGGAATGGTGTCAAAAGCCTTGTCGAGGTCAAGGTAGGCTGTGTGAACTACCTTCCCCTCATCAATGGCCTTGGTGACTGTCTTGAAGAAGTCAACCAGGTTTAGTAGGCATGATCTGCCCTTAACAAAGCTGAACTGGGTCGTGTCAAGTGTTTGGAGGTTCCCAATGTCTTTGTTAATAAGTTCCATGATGATGCGCTCCATAGCCTTGCAGACCAGGCTAGTCAGGCTTATGGGGCGATAGTTACCAGGGTCAGTTGTGGCCCCTCCTCCTTTGTGGAGCAGAATAACCGTTGCTGTGCACCATTCTATGGGCATGTAGCCTGTGGGGAGGCTGAGGTTGAACTGTGTGTTTAGGTGGGGGGTTAGTTCGTTCTGTAGTTCATGCAAGACGCAGCCTGGGACACCATCTGGCCCGATTGATGCTGTGCTTTTGGCTTTTGAAAGGGCTGTTTTCACCTGTGCGTCTGTGATTTCCGGGACACTACACTTTTCCGGTATTGTTGTGGGCCCTTTTGGGGTGAGAGGGGGGTGAAGTTTGCACTGAATCTGCCAGGATGTTGGCAATATCAGTGGGTTCAGTATATTTTGTGCTATTTTGCACTAGCTCAGAGCATATCTGTGAGTTGCCACTTAGATTCTTGACATAGCTAAAGAAGGCTTTGTGGTTATCTTTTGAATCCTTGGCTATTTTTCTTTCGAAGTTAGTCTTGGAGGATTTTATGAGGGACCTTAGTTTCCTACTGATACTGATCAGGGATGTTTTTCCTTCTTGGGATTTGCTTTTTTTTCGGAACTAGTTTCCTCCTTCTATTGTATAGCTTGTTTATGGCAAGGGTCCACCAGCCTGGTTTCCTTCTCTTAGAGGAGTGAGTCTTGGTTTTGCTAGGGATGGCACGATCCATGCATCCTTGTAGGTGCTCATAGAGGCATTTGTAAAGGTTTCTGCATCTTGGGCAGCATTATCCTTTAGCATGAGGGCCGTGAAACTTACCACCTCTGTCTTAAATAAGGTGAAGTTTGCTTTAGAAAAGTTTTTTACTGTGGTTTCCTTAGTTGGGGTGGTGGTGGGGTGTGGACATCCAAAGTGATTAGTTTATGGTCTGATCTAACCAGTGATGGGTTGACCTCTGGTGTGGAACACCTGTCGCCCATGTTGGTGATGACCAGGTCCAATATGTTTTCACCTCAGGTAGGGAAGTTTACCAGCTGATCCAGGGCATTTCAGGTGATAAATTCCAGGAAGCGCTGGACCTGGGAGTTTGTACTTGAGTAGTTTTCCCAGTTAATGGTAGGGTAATTGAAATCTCCCAATATCAGGGTGTTCGGTAGGACCTTTATGTTTTCCAGTGTCTCCAGAAAGGCAGAGTGGTGGTCCTGGTTCATGGAGGGTGATCTGTAGCAGGCCACAATTTGCATTGCAGATTTGCCCAATGTTAGTTGCACATGGATGATCTCAGAGTTATCATGCTGCGCCACTAACCTGGAGGTGTAGGTATCCTTGATGAATATGGGTGCACCCCCTCCTTTTGTGTTTCGGTCCATGTTCTATGGCTGAAATGTGTAGTATGAGTTGTAGCCCGGTAGTGCTGGGATGCTCTGTGGAGCCTTGAACCAGGTTTCAGTTACTTCACAGATGTCGATGTTCTCCATACTGAGGAGTGCTTTGAGCGCATGCATTTTGAGATTTAAACTCCTGGCATTGAGTAGCATAACCCTCATTTTTTATTTGTGCTATTTACAGAGGTGGGTTTGACTTTTGAGCCTTGCCTAAAAAAGGCACAATGGGGGCAGCAAGAGCCTTGGCCAGTATTCAAAAGCCTAGGGGTGACAGGTGCAAGCCGTCTCTTGTGAAGCAACGAGGCCTGTCAAGTATATCGTCCCAGGCTGACAGACACTGGATCCCCTTTGAATGACACCAGAAGCTTAGCCAGTCATTGAAATTGATAATTTTTTTCTTTATACTGCGGTATCATTCTTGGTGAGGGCAGGATGCTACTCAGGGTCAGGGTCATACCCGCCTGGGCTACATGATCAGAGAGCTCTTCCATGTCTCTTTTCATGCAGTCCAGGGAGGTGTGTCTCAGGTCATTCACACCAACATGAACAATGACAGAGTCATATTTGTACTTGTTCTGGAGTGACCTGAGTGCTTGTGTTATGTGGCGGATTCTGGCTTCCGACAGGCAGCTAATAGTAACCTTCTCTTTGTCCAGCCTAGTGAGTGGGACGTCAGTGTGCCTAACTATAGAGTTGCCTATTACTAGTGTGTTAGGTATGTTATTTCTCCTTAAGGGCTGTGATTGTGTGGCACACTGATTTTGTGTTTTATGTATTGTCTGGTTTGTGACGGGAGGTGCAGGTTTTTTGAATGTCTGCTTTGGAGGTCTGTGATGCTTTTGCTTATTTTTATTTAGAGCCTCCGAGTACGATTTTGTATATTTATGTGTATTTTTTTTTGCCATTGCTGGTTTAGTATGTCTATGTGAGGCTGGATGTGTGGTGCAAGTGTTAACCTTCGCCTCATGACTGCTTGTTCCAGTCTTGGGTGGAGAGAGATTAGCCTCCAATTTGACTATATAATTGCATCTCTCGCATATGTTAATGATTTGTGGTAGGAGGAGAGGGTTGTCTGTGTACATGAGGCAGTTGTAACATTGCCTCAGGATACCCAGGTTCACCAGCTGGACTGGAGAGTATACCTGAAATTGCCCTTTGGTAATGTCTGAATAGTAGGGTGAGCTGCTTAGTCGCTTAGTTGGTGAGGAGTGAATAATGAGCCTTGCCCTGCTGGGCAATCAAGTGTCGGGGTATATTAATGCTTGCTATTAGGTCTGAGCAAGTGCTGGACTGTTGGATGCTTTTTAAGTGCTTAGGTTGAGAGTTAGACTACTTTCAAGGGAAAAACTAAAGAGGAGACTTGGTGGAGTCAGGATAAATTTAGCCCTAGCTAACCGGCACTGCCCGGATGTGCAAAACCGTGCAAATGTGTTTTATTACAGCAGGGAAATGAAAGAGATAGAAATTAGCTCAAAAATGGCCCACAAACTACTAACTTCTAGGCTGGGACCACTCCTCCAGGGACAGATGGCTGCTCAAAGCTCCCTCTGTCACAGGTGAACAGAGAAACCTCCCTCTATCCAAGTAAGGTATGGGCAACTCAGAAAAATGTAATGGCCCTGAATTCAGCACTAGCCTGAAAACTGGACTATACTAGCTTAGAAAGGTGGGAAACAAGGAAAAAATGTTTTTTTTTTTTAAAGATAAGGCAAAAAACAGTATCAAAACAAAAATATCAGTGTGTGACCCTTGTTTCAGCCTACTGTGACCTTTTCATGCTATTTTTACTCTAATAGCAGGCTGAGCTAGCAGTCCTTAGAACTATTGTGAGGTCTTATAGCTGGTTTACATCTGACTATTAGAGGAATTAATTTCAACATACATATTTATTCATATTGATAATTATGCCTTGATAGAGGAATTATAAATAAGCACTATCTTATCTTGGCTAATGCCCTTTTAACAAAGCATTGTATTTTCATACAGCTTTTTATTGTTTTTAATTAATCCCTGTCAGGTTTTCAGTTACTGACATTCATATAAAAGATTGTTCACACATGTTGCTCAAGGAAGTTTTCATAAGCTGGTGTCTCAAAGTCATCTGAGATCCCAGTGCTATAACAGCATGTAAAAAAAATAAGAGAGTATGATCAAAAGAGCATGATAAAAGATAGATTTGATGTGCTTTTTCTTACTCATGTATAGGGGAATCACTGGATTAAGACCGTTGGCTTGATCTAGCAACAAGTTTTAAACGGAAGCAAATAAAAAAGAACATTCTAGCAAATAAATGAGTGTTTGTAGTACAGGCAACTATGTATTTGGTTCTCATGTCTCTATGAGAACAATCTGATAAGGAGCAATAAAAACAGAATACTTTCTTTCATTGGCTTTCTTTCAACAACTAGGAGATAATGTTTTCTGAAAGCATTTAAGTGTTTTTCTAACCTGGTAGATAAATAAAGATAAGACAAAATAGACAGCACTTAGTGGATCACCTTCCTTATATGTTCATCCAAATCTCTGAGTGCGACTGTTAGTCAGGGACAATTGTTCCTATTATAGCAGGGCTAAACGTCAATATTTGAAGATGTATATAGTTGTGTGTGTTAGTATTAAGCTAATAGGTTTAAGGGATGTTCTGGGGGTTGTTAGTTTTTTGGTTTGAGAGTTTTCACTAAAACAGAAGGTTTTGTAAGATGTGCCATTGATTCTAATGGATATCACTAGAAACAACCCGTACAAAAGATCAGTCTGCAAAACAGTAGTGTATGCATGTCACATAAACGCTGAAACTAGACATTTAAAAAAGCTGTTACACATAACAGGTGGGAATAAAAACTTCTTAACATAATGACAATACTTTCTATATTATCTTTAAATGTAAATGGCCTCATAAATATATACAAAAAATAGTAGTTAGCTACCCTACAAAATGTAGAATGCAAATATGCTACAGGAGACACGTTGGAAAGAAGTGAGCATGTGGATTTGATAAAGAAAGGATTTTAGGATAGTTATTCAGCAGAATATCTGGGGCAAAGAAAAAGGGGAGTACTGATATTATTTGCAAGAGGAGCTCCAATAGTGATAGAAGAGGAAAAAAGATAATAATTGCAGATTTGTAGTACTAACAAGGGTAGTACTGGCAAGGGTGAGGATTACACTGCATGTATTTATATTCCACCTAAAACTGCTATAATGGAGCTTAAGTAAATTCTGGGAGAAATAATCAGCTTACAGCAGGGAATATTACTTGTAGGGGGGGACTGAAATTTGATTTGGCGCAGTAAGGATGTATCGTGGGGGGCCCAGAAGGGAAAAATATAACAAAAGAGGATAGATTTTTTTTGAAGCAATTTATAAAATATTTGGTATGGAAGATGTGAATTCAGTAGTAGGAGTACAGAGTGAATTTACTTATTATTCCCCAAGGTACAAAACTGGGCTAGGTTATTTTTTATTATTTATTTATTTTACATTTGTTAACCGGGAGAGTCCGACTGGATACATGTCCATTTTCAGCGGAGGCCCGGGGAGAAAAGCTCCACATGTACATAATAAGTGACAACAAACAGTCATGCTTACATTGAAATTTAACAGCATTGTAAGTTTATAAAATGAAATATTTAAACATTTAGTTTTCAAGATGACAAACAAGAGAAGGTTGGTTAGTTAAGAAGGCAAGTAGTTAGAGATTACATATTAAAGGGGAAATAACATAGCCTTAGAGTGGCTAGGATACAAGACTCCATCCTTATATTTAAGTCTTATTGGTTGTTGAGAAGCATATTTAGTCTGGGTAGTGGGCAGCCACGGTGGTGGGGCGGCCACAGTGGTGCAGCGGTTAGCATTGCTGCCTCACAGCAAGAGGTTCTCTGGTTCGATCCTCAGCTGGGGTGCCTTCTGTGTGGAGTCTGCATGTCCTCCCTGTGGTCGCGTGGGTTTCCTCCGGGTGCTCCGGTTTCCTCCCACATCCCAAAGACATGCTGTAGGTGGATTGGACACTCTAAATTGGCCCTAGGTCTGTGTGTGTGTGTGTGTGTGTGCCTTCTGTGGAAGGTTGCGTGCCAGGCTAGCAACTTGACACTGTAAAACTCCACTGCCAATCATGAGTGAACAGGTGATCCACTGTGGTGACCCCTAACTGGGAAAAGACAAAAGAAGAAGAAGTAAAAGGCTCAGAAACATTTTTCTTCTAGGGTGTTTCTCCTATGTGAGTTGTGCTTTGATTGGGGTTAGTCTGGGTTTAGACATGGACATAGCCAATGTATTTTTAGGTGTTTCTTTAGGGATATTTTGAATTGGGATAAAGAGGATATAGTAGTAAGATCTGCAGGGAGTGAGTTCCATTTTTTACCAGCAGAGCTGGAGAATAGTGATTCTCCAGCTGAGTTGTTGGATTTAGCAGATTGTACTAGCATTCTGTTGGATGAGTGAAGGGATGCTAAGTTACTGTAGGGGGTGATAATATTTGTCAGAATGTGTGTACTGCTAGGTTGGCAGAGGATTTTATGAATAACTATGAGTTGGTTATATTGAAGTTGATAGGGTAGTTCTAGCCAGTCTAGTGTTTGAAGATTTAGACAGTGATGGGTTCTGTAGGCAGAACCTGTGGCAAATCTAGCTATATTGTTGTAGCAGGTAGTAAACTTATTAAGGTTTGACTTACATAGGTTTACGAAGATGGGTGAGGTGTAGAGAAGGGTCGATAGGAGATGTGTTTGAGCTATAGCAGTTCTGGCAGATGAGGTTAGGAATTGTTTAATCCTGTATAAGGAACCTAGTTTTTTGTTAACCGTTTTGATGCTTTTGTCTATGTGAGCATCAATCTTCAGATTATCGATTACACCCAGTAGTTTAGTGCAAGGTTCTGGAGAAATTATGGTACCATGGTTAGACATTAATTATATTTCACAAGAACATGTGCATTTAATTGAAAGTTTTGATAAACATCTAATAACTATTTCAGATCACATGCTGATAATAACTAAAATAAAAATGCACCGTAATGAAATAAAATGAGACACTGACACTTTCCCACCTATCTTTTGAAAAGAGGAATTTAAGGAAAGGGTAGTGGAAATTATTAGGAGTTGTTAGGGAAAATAGAAATTTCTTCTGAAAATATAGCTAGGGAGTGGAATAAAAATAAAGGTGAATTTAAAAATATGGTAGAAATGAGAGAGATGTGGTTAAGAAATAAGAATTATTTAGAGGAACTACAAAGGTTAAAGTATTGCAGAATAGGGGAAATCTCACAGAACAAGAACAGGAGCAACTGGGGAAATCTCACAGAACAAGAACAGGAGCAACTGTAGAATTCTAAACAGAAAATAAGGGATTACCTCGATAATATGTATGATTTAGAAAGACTGCTGTTAAACAACTGGCTTTTGATAACTCCAGAGCACAAATAACATACAAAATATTATATTCATAAACTATCAGAAAATATTTTAAGAACTAAGCCAACACGAGATGGAGAAAGGAGATTCTGCCAATATGGATGACTGCAATTAGGGATGCAGACAATAGGCAAGGGGAGGTTGGAATTTACTGGAGAAAAGTGGAAAAGGAACCAAGATGCTAGGAACAAATAACCATAATGATAAAAGTAATAGAAATACCCCTTGAAATTGGGTAATCCTAATCTTCTCTGTTCCATTGGAAGAATAAGCATATCCATCTTGACTGTTGTCATCTTCCCCTCCAAGATAAAATCCTTTACCTCTTTTAATAATTCCTATCCACAGCTCTCCTCTAATTGATAAAAATATGCCCATAGCTGGTCTTAGGCAAAGGTGAACTAGGCAGCCACCTAGGGTGCTGCTCTAGCAGGGGCACTTTTCCAGTAATCTGGATGGTGTAAGTAGACCAGGATGGGGACAGTGGTTGGTGTGGGGGGTGCTGTGGAGAGCTTTTACCTAAGGCACCAGTTTTCCAAAGGCTGGCCCTGAATATGCCTTACCTGTGTACAACACTAAAGGGACTAAAAAAATTTTTAAAACTGCTTGTATCTTACTACTCATATCATTATAAAAAAGCTTCCATTTTCTCAATTTTTGAATTATCTTTAGTTTAGTCTCTTAAAATATGGATATTGCTGAACCAATTAATATGGGGGTACATAATATACTGCTATTGCCTCTACTGCCTTTGTTTTAACTTCATTAATTTTGTCTCCCAAAAAGATTTGAAACTGTCTCAACAGGGTCCACAGCACTGTAATGTCCCTTTCTGGTTTTGTCAGGTATAAAATAATGCTATCTGCAAATAGAGCCAGCTTTTTTTGACTACCATACCATTTATATTATTGAATTTCTGATTCCCTTACTTTCTTTGCCAATGGTTCTAAATATAATGCAAGTAACAAAAGGGAGAGAGGACACCCCTGCCTGGTTCCAATGCTAAAGCAGAGATTATCAGAGAGGATCCCATCCACTTTAATTTTCACCTCCAATCCATCATATTTCCTCCTAATCAACCTTATAATTTTTATCAGGGAATGCAAATGCTTCCATTGCTGTGCTCATAAAGTCTCAGCTGACTTTGTCAAATGCTTTCTTTGCATCAAGACCAACCAACAGCAGTGGTATTTTCTTACATTCTACTTCCCTCTGGGTCATCAGTATTTTGTTAATGTTGTCAAATTTATTTATTTATTTATTTAATATTTGTTGACCAGGAAAGTCTGACTAAGACGGAGCCTATTTTCAGTGGAGGCCCAGGGAGAAATGCTCCACATGCATATCTTTGGAATGTGGGAGGAAACAGGAGTACCCGGACAAAACCCATGGATATGCAGGGAGGACACATAATCTGCACAGAAGGCACCCCAGCTGAGAATACAATCGGAGAACTTCTTGCTGTGAGGCAACACTGTTAACCGCTGCACCACCCAGATGTTTGCCTCCCCTTCACAAAACCACATTGATCCATATCTATCAATTTTGGCATCACTTTTGCTATTCTTTTAGACACTGTAAACATAAACACTTTATAATCATGGTTTAGTATTGAAATGGGCCTGTATGAAGGTGGATATGATGGATCTTTACCCTATATAGATATTAAAGTTACCACTGCTTTCTTCCAGGATGCTAGTACTTCTCCTCTTAAAATACTGTTAAACAAAACCTTTCAGATCTTTATCAGTTTTTCCCTCCTAGCTTCCAAACTTCCACCAGGAATGCCATCTATTCCTGGGGACTTTCCTGTAGATTGGTTATATATCACCATTTACATTTAATTGGGACTACAGTCAATCCAACTGTCTTTAAAAAAGTCTCTGAGACAACACCTTTCTTCTCTTTGGCAGTGCACGTGCCAAAATAGTATTTTCTAAACCTGACTCTCTCCTCTATACTACCTCACCTTCGTGTGATCACTGCTTTTACATAACTCCTTCTATCTCTTCACTCCTACTTAACTACACTGTTGGCACTGTCTGCTATATTTATCACCTATAGTCAAGCTTATAACTTCATAAGTGTTAATTACGCACCAATAATTATGATACTGATATACTAATTGTGTAAACCACTACAGCCTTAAAACTGTATGGTAATACTGTATCCTGACTCTAATGGTCATCTGCAGACCCCCTGTTGTAATGGACTGTTCATATTAATCTACTTTACTGTAGTGTATATTTTGTATTGTATACTGTGAAGATTGTGTACTGTGTTATTCTTATATTGTGTATTGTTGCTCATTTTACTGTGGAGCTTCTCTCCCCAGGTCTCCACTGAAAATGGACTCATTGTGGCCCAGTGGACCTTCCTGGTAAACAAATGCAAATCAATTATTTATTTATTTATTTTATTTTACATTTGTTAACCGGGGAAATCCAACTGGACACATGTCGTTTTTCAGTGGAGGCCCGGGTTGAAAAGCTCCAGTTATACCAGTAAAGTACAGAATAAGAAGCACAAATATATACACATATGGCACGGAAATGTCTAATACAAGTCAAGAAATGTTAAGTAGGAATAATCTACTCTATTACTTAGTTATTTTTGTGCATATAACAAGGCTAGGCACTCATAGAGTATATAACAGTATTATTCTAATGTTATAGGAACAACAGGTCACCAGTGGCATTTTATACATGATCTGTAGTGAGACTCACAGTAAACAGTTATCAGATTAGTTATACGTTTCATGGAGTTATTACAGAGAAGATAGTGATGAACAAGTGAATTTTAGAGACTCACAGTAAACAATTATCAGATTAGTTATACGTTTCGTGGAGTTATTACAGAGAAGATAGTGATGAACAAGTGAATTTTAGAGACTCACAGTAAACAGTTATCAGATTAGTTATACGTTTCGTGGAGTTATTACAGAGAAGATAGTGATGAACAAGTGAATTTTAGAGACTCACAGTAAACAGTTATCAGATTAGTTATACATTTCGTGGAGTTATTACAAGAAAGATAGTGATGAACAGGTGAATTTTAGAGACTCACAGTAAACAGTTATCAGATTAGTTATACGTTTCATGGAGTTATTACAGAGAAGATAGTGATGAACAAGTGAATTTTAGAGACTCACAGTAAACAGTTATCAGATTATTTATACGTTTCGTGGAGTTATTACAGAGAAGATAGTGATGAACAAGTGAATTTTAGAGACTCACAGTAAACAGTTATCAGATTAGTTATACGTTTTGGAGTTATTACAGAGAAGATAGTGATGAACAAGTGAATTTTAGAGACTCACAGTAAACAGTTATCAGATTAGTTATACGTTTCGTGGAGTTATTACAGAGAAGATAGTGATGAACAAGTGAATTTTAGAGACTCACAGTAAACAGTTATCAGATTATTTATACGTTTCGTGGAGTTATTACAGAGAAGATAGTGATGAACAAGTGAATTTTAGAGACTCACAGTAAACAGTTATCAGATTAGTTATATGTTTCGTGGAGTTAATACAGAGAAGATAGTGATGAACAAGTGAATTTTAGAGACTCACAGTAAACAGTTATCAGATTAGTTATACGTTTCGTGGAGTTATTACAGAGAAGATAGTGATGAACAAGTGAATTTTAGAGACTCACAGTAAACAGTTATCAGATTAGTTATACGTTTCGTGGAGTTATTACAGAGAAGATAGTGATGAACAAGTGAATTTTAGAGACTCACAGTAAACAGTTATCAAATTAGTTATACGTTTCGTGGAGTTATTACAGAGAAGATAGTGATGAACAAGTGAATTTTAGAGACTCACAGTAAACAGTTATCAGATTAGTTATACGTTTCATGGAGTTATTACAGAGAAGATAGTGATGAACAAGTGAATTTTAGAGACTCACAGTAAACAGTTATCAGATTATTTATACGTTTCGTGGAGTTATTACAGAGAAGATAGTGATGAACAAGTGAATTTTAGAGACTCACAGTAAACAGTTATCAGATTAGTTATACGTTTCGTGGAGTTATTACAGAGAAGATAGTGATGAACAAGTGAATTTTAGAGACTCACAGTAAACAGTTATCAGATTAGTTATACGTTTGGAGTTATTACAGAGAAGATAGTGATGAACAAGTGAATTTTAGAGACTCACAGTAAACAGTTATCAGATTAGTTATATGTTTCGTGGAGTTATTACAGAGAAGATAGTGATGAACAAGTGAATTTTAGAGACTCACAGTAAACAGTTATCAGATTAGTTATACGTTTCGTGGAGTTATTACAGAGAAGATAGTGATGAACAAGTGAATTTTAGAGACTCACAGTAAACAGTTATCAGATTATTTATACGTTTCGTGGAGTTATTACAGAGAAGATAGTGATGAACAAGTGAATTTTAGAGACTCACAGTAAACAGTTATCAGATTATTTATACGTTTAGGAGTTATTACAGAGAAGATAGTGATGAACAAGTGAATTTTAGAGACTCACAGTAAACAGTTATCAGATTAGTTATACGTTTCGTGGAGTTATTACAGTGAAGATAGTGATGAACAAGTGAATTTTAGAGACTCACAGTAAACAGTTATCAGATTAGTTATACGTTTAGGTGGAGTTATTACAGAGAAGATAGTGATGAACAAGTGAATTTTAGAGACTCACAGTAAACAGTTATCAGATTAGTTATACGTTTAGGTGGAGTTATTACAGAGAAGATAGTGATGAACAAGTGAATTTTAGAGACTCACAGTAAACAGTTATCAGATTAGTTATACGTTTCGTGGAGTTATTACAGAGTAGATAGTGATGAACAAGTGAATTTTAGAGACTCACAGTAAACAGTTATCAGATTAGTTATACGTTTCATGGAGTTATTACAGAGAAGATAGAGATGAACAAGTGAATTTTAGAGACTCACAGTAAACAGTTATCAGATTAGTTATACGTTTCATGGAGTTATTACAGAGAAGATAGTGATGAACAGGTGAATTTTAGAGACTCACAGTAAACAGTTATCAGATTAGTTATACGTTTCGTGGAGTTATTACAGAAAAGATAGTGATGAACAGGTGAATTTTAGAGTTATAATTTTACTTATTTAGTATGTTAGTGGTAATTGTGTGATAGAAAGCATTTGGATAGGTGCTTGTGGAGACTACAGAGTTATTGATCAGCTTGGGATTGTGCAAGGCCAGATCAATTTGGTAAGGACATAGCTTTTTTAAGGCTGGTTTAAATGTTTTTGGTGATGATAGGGAGGTAAGGTCAGTTGGAAGGACATTCCAAAGCTTGCCTACATAGTTTGAGAAGAGGGAATCTCCTTCTTGATTTTTGGATATATAGGTTTGTATGTGATTTTGATTGGTGGATCAGACAGTTCTGGCAGTAGTGTAGGGTTTAAGAAAAGTTTGTAGAGCAGGTATTTTTTCAGACTCTGAGAGGATTATATGGGCCATTGAGAGTTGTGAATAAGAGTTGGGGCAATTCTAACCAATTGAGCTGTTTGAGTGCTAGGCAGTGATGAGCTATAGCTGGGGAATTTGTGGCAGATCTTGCTATTTTATTGTAGCAGGTTTCAAGTTTTTGTAAATCAGATTTTTTCAGATTAGTGAGAATGGGTGCAGCATATAATAAGGTGGAGAGTAGGTGGGTTTGGACAATTGCTATTTTTGTGTTATTTGTGAAGGAGTGTTTGTTTCTATGAAGGGTACCAAGTTTTTTGTGTATTTTTTAACTGTCTGAGATATATGAATATCAAATCTGAGTTTATGGTTAATTTCTATTCCCAGTAGCTTAGTATGCTCTGAGGGGGTTATGCAGGTATTGTTATGGGAGGTGATACAGAAAGTGTTAGGGGAGAAAGGAGTTTTGTTGGGAGAAAATACTAATAGTTTGGTCTTTTTAGGATTTAAGATTAAATAGCATTTGTTAGCCAGGACTCAACTTCCTGAAAGGCTTTCTGAGTAAGTGACTGAAGTTCTAGTAGGGAGGGTGCAGAACATATCACAGTTGAGTTATCTGCATATTGTATAAGCAATGCATGAGTGGTTGCCAGATGGAGGTTATTAGTAAATATTGAGAATAGGAGTGGGCCTAGTATAGAGCCTTGAGGAACTCCTAGTTCAACTGGTAAGAAGGGTGATAGGGTCTGTTTCCATAAGACTGCTTGTTGATGTCCTGTGAAGTAATCTTTGAACCATGCAATGGTGGTATTACAGAAATGTAAGTCTGTAAGGCTGTTAAGGAGGTGAGCATGGGATACCATATCAAATGCTTTTGACAGGTCCAAGAAGACAGAAAAGTCATAGTGATTGTGGCTCCTATGAAGATTGATGGTGTTAGAAAATGACAATAATGTTGTTGTACTGTGGGATGGCCTAAAACTGTGATGGCTATTGGTGAGGAGTTTATTATTAAGCAGATAGTCTGTGACTTGCTTATGAATTACTCTTTCTAGAATTTTAGAACGTGGTGACAATATTGCAATAGGTCGATAGTTGCTAAGGTCGGTAGATGGTCCACCCTTATGTAGTGGATTAGTGTAAGCGGTTTTCCACATGGTAGGCACCTGCTGTTCTGCTATTGAACAGATGATTAGTATTGATACAGGGCATGCTATGCCATCTGCTGTTTGCTTTAAGTATTCTGTGGGTAGCACATGCACGCATAGGGATGCACGCTACGGTGACAGTGCCAATTCTAAGAGTAAGGACACTAGAACAGCTTTCAAGGAGCAGACTACCTTAGAAGGTAGTTATCCAACCAATGCGGTGCTACCTGCTGTTAGCGGACCTCATGACCACATCGTCAATGGAAACACCAGTGTCCGTTCTACTCTTAACACACAGGCAGCTGATTTGGGAGCCGGTTCAAAGCGTTTAGCAACCAATATTGCTTCGGGCCAATTGAATTCAACATCGGATAACTTTACTGAGGGCATGTGCCCTACAAAAAGCAAAAATTGTTCCGCTGACAGTGTGGACATAGATTTACCAGCTGGGCAATGTGCGAAACCTAACCAGGAAGAAAACTTTCTCAATTCTACAGGTTTTACGTTCGATTTTTCTGTGTATGACTTTGAGGAGGACGACGATTTTGTGTTGCGTACTGGGGCTAAAATGAAACGTGTCAAACCGGTGAAGACATATGCTCACACTGTGGGGGCATCTATGGCCAGTAAAGGTACTGAATTCAAACCTAATACAAACAATAAGCCCCAGGGGCAAAAAAGCAATGACTGTAATTTAAACAATTTTTTGTTTAGTGACTGTAATTTTGATAATTACAAAACGGGGAAAGAAGTGTTCCCCTCTGACATTGCTGTTAAAAATACAACCCTCAAGGACAAAATATACAAGATGGAGAACCTAATGTGCAGATTGGATAATACTAAAGTAGAAAATGCATATTTGCACAAATGTTTAACTTTAAATATAGTCCCTATGGGACTACGTTTTTTCAAAGTACCATTAGGAATTGCAATTGATGATAATGTAACCAAAGATTTTAATGAATTTTTTGATGAGTGTGGTTTTAGATTTATGAAGATGTTGATAAAATACAATGATGAATTATTATTACATTTAATTAGTGAGGTGGAGACATTGAATATAGAGATTGAGGGAGATTTACTGTTCGAGGAATGGAAAAATTTATATTGTAAACAATTTACCATTGTAGATAAGAAGTCAAAATTGGTTCACGAAAGAAAATGTAAGAAAATTAATAGGGACATAGTACAGTATAAGGAAAATAGAGCATATAGATGGAATAAAGAAGGAAGTAAAAATTATGATAGGCGAAATACACATGTTGACCACCCCAACAGGCACAATGGTGTTAATGAGGAAGGGGGGACACAATGTTATGATGGAGGTGAATTTGAGTGTTATGATGAAGGGGAACATCACAAATCAAATTTTCAGAGGAATTGGAACCCATAATATTGGAAAAAAGTGGGTTACAGGAGGGATTATGTCAACCGAGCTCAGAACCAATACCAGAAGAGATGGAGGGGGAACAATTGGAACTGACAGCATTTATTAACAGCACCAATGGGGAAGTATTTAAGGAAAATGTTAATTTGAAATTCAGTGGGAATAAGGATTATGGTGAATTTAAAATTTACAATTTTACAAGTTTCAAGGTAGATGAAGTTCATCACAAGCTACTATCAAGGGGAATGAAATTCATTCCTACTCCCAAATGCAATTTGGTTGATCATTTGATTGAAACTAGAATATTCACTAGGAAACTGAATTTATCTATTATGTTCCACAACAGTAAGAACAATGAACTTACCACAGGAGGGGGGACAAATTTATTAAAACCCAAAAGCACATTTGTGCCGCATATGAACCCCGTGGTGGAGTTGTTTGAAAAACAAGTTGATAGAGATTTGTACAAGTTAGCCAACACTATGAAAAATACTAAATATAGGGACAATTTATCCAAAGAAGAAAGAGAAAAATTAAGTAAATTAAGAAACAACAACAATATACGTATAATGAAACCGGACAAGGGAGGGGGAATTGTTATCTATGATCAAATGGAGTATAGTTCCAAATTGCATAGTATATTGACGGAAACAGGTAATTACACTACGATTTCACTGAATGAAATCAATATTGCCTATCAGAGAATTAATTCGTATTTAGAAGAATTTTGGATCGACAACCGTATAAACAACGACTTATACAATTTTTTAAAGGTGCAATATCCAAAAATGGCGACTTTGGTGGGCATTCCAAAAATACACAAAGATCCAACCAACCCGCCTTTTAGACCTATAGTGTCCCGGCAGTAAGGCAAAAACTTTTCCTTTGGGTAAGTTAGTAGATGTTTGGCTTAAGGATATATATAACGTTATCCCCCACCTATTAAAAGACTCATGGGACTTCTTACGTAAATCTCCTGTGTCTACTACTGGCAGCAATCTTTATTATGTGACAGTTGATGTCATAGATCTTTTCTCCTGTATACCCAGTAAACAGGGCTTAGAGATGTTTTGTGAAAGTATAAGGAAACACACTAACATTGACTGGGACAGGATATGTTTGATTATGGATTGTATGTCCCTAGTATTGGAGAATAATTTTATCATATTCGAAGGAGAGCATTTTAAACAATGTAAAGGGGTGGCAATGGGGTCAGCCTGCCCCAATTTACATAAATCTTGTTATGTTGAACTGGGAAGAGGAAATACTTTTTAAAAGCGAACATTTTATACATATTTCCCATTACTCCTGTTTTTTGGACGATATTTACATTTTATGGAAGGGTAATTTAGATGAATTAAATGACTTTTTAACTTTTCTCAATGACAGTAGTAGTTTTTTGAAATTTACCTACTCAATAAGCAAAGAAGGCTTACCATACTTAGACACTATTGTAACTCAAGATGAAAAAGGTTATAAATCCAACATTTATAGAAAGAGTACTTTCTCTAATGACTACCTACAATATGATAGTAATCATCCTAGGAGAATGCTTCGTAACATTTACAAGGGTCAAATTATTAGAGCAGCCAGGATGACTTCTAGATTTGAGGACTTGTTAACTGAGGTCGACTACATCAAAAACATGTTTATAGAGAGGAAATACAATGAAATTATGTTGAAAGATGTTGAAGGGTATGTAATTTCCCAGAGAGATGCTAAATATTTTCCAATTTTAGGTGTTAGCCTTCCTATGGTACAAGAGACTGAACTTATGTCTACAAGTAAATATAAATTAGCTTGTATTTTACCCTTTACTCCATGTGTCAACACAATCAAAGAAATATTGTTCAAACATTGGAACATTTTTTTAGTTAACCCTGAATTATCTCACATTTTAGGAGAAAGACCCCATATAGTTTATAAGATGACACACAATTTGAAAAGAATTCTAGAAACTGGCATTACAACACACAATGGAAGTGATGCAGGGGAAGTGCGCAAATTCACCAGAAAATGTGGTACTTGTAATCAGTGCAGGTTCATTATGTGTAATGCTGAATTAATTCTGGATAACTGCAATGGGACCAAAATTAGATCAGTTAATGGTAATTGCAATACATCTAATGTTGTCTATATAGCTAAATGCGATGTTTGTCCAGCTTATTATATAGGCAAAACTGAGAGGGCATTCAAAAGACGAATTTATGATCATTCATATTGTATTAAAAAGAAAGATATGAATAATGCATTGTATAGACACGTAGAAAGCAATGGTGATCAACACAAGTTTAAATTTGCCATTTTAGAACAGATCAAGTTTGATCCCAGAGGAGGTAACACAAAAGATATATTAAGTTACAGAGAAATATGGTGGCAATTATACACAGATGCTGCTATGTTACCTGGATTAAATGACACCATTGCTATCAAACCTTTACCGACGAAATGAATTAACACACAATATTATTTAATACTTAATATGTATGTATTTATTTATTTATTCATTCATTCTCTCATTTACACTCTCATATGCCTCCTAATTTTTAGCATAATAATTTTTAGCACAATAATATTATTCATTTTAATACATTCTCACAAACAACTAACATAGCTCATACAATTATTTTTAGACATTCATAGTAATTCATTGGTATAACATTCAATATATAATATAATATAAAATTTTTTTTTAAAGGTTTTATTTTTCATCATTATTGATATTTCACTCAGTTATTTATATTATACATTAACACAAATTATTTAATGATTTTTATACCCAAGTATTTATAAGCAACACATATTTATTGGTTAACATTATCATTTAGTAATATTTATATTTATTATTATTTAATGGGTAGACATGGCATTTTCAACTTGCAAATTCTTTCCCATCAATGACAAAATAAAACAACAGGCCCTTTATTATCATTAACTACATGTCATATTCTTTTATTCTTTTATTTTTTATTTCCATTATTATCTTTATTTTCATTTATTATATATATAATTCTTTCATTTATTATGTATAATTTTTTCAACATATTATTCAGGCTAATAATGAATTAACTTTTAAATAATGTGCAATTCTATTTCATTGTTGTTCTGTTAATGAACATATTAACCTGTTTGGATCTGTACATTTATTGTATTATGTCAGCAAATGTTTTCTAACTATATTTGTTATGGACACTTTAATGTCGTCCTACTTACTAAACAGCACAGTAGCACTTTAAATAACAGTTACAAAGTTGGCTCAGTTTCGCGCCTAAAAGTTTATTTAAAATGGCGCCTGTTTTTATTTTAAATGAGTTCTGATGAAGCCTACTATGGATAGGTGAAAGCGCTAAACTCTTAGAACAAATGTGTAAATTATTAATATTTTTGGTTGTATTTAATTAAAGGTTTTGTGGTCGTCACGTACTGTGTTTCCTCATTGTTGCCTGAGAAGATAGCACAGTTACGTATTTCATTAGTTGATTTTCCTCGCAACATTTTGTTCAGTAGTTGCCATGGAGGGGACAACAGCACAGCCGACCACTAACAACCAAGACACCCCTAATCGAACCAACGATTTCAACCATTCTGGTGAGTTGGCAGAACTGAGGGGTGAATTAAAACAACTAACCGCTACGCTATCAGCTTTTATGTTTAAAGTGGAGAGCCAATTTAAAACATTTGGAGCTAGGGATGCACGCTACGGTGACAGTGCCAATTCTAAGAGTAAGGACACTAGAACAGCTTTCAAGGAGCAGACTACCTTAGAAGGTAGTTATCCAACCAATGCGGTGCTACCTGCTGTTAGCGGACCTCATGACCGCATCGTCAATGGAAACACCAGTGTCCGTTCTACTCTTAATACACAGGCAGCTGATTTGGGAGCCGGTTCAAAGCGTTCAGCAACCAACATTTCTTCGGGCCAATTGAATTTAACATCGGACAATCTTACTGAGGGCATTTGTCCTACAAAAAGCAAAAATTGTTCCGCTGACAGTGTGGATATAGATTTACCATCTGGGCAATGTGCGAGACCTAACCAGGAAGAAAACTTTCTTAATTCTACAGGTTTTACGTTCGATTTTTCTGTGTATGATTTTGAGGAGGATGACGATTTTGTGTTGCGAACTGGGGCTAAAATGAAACGTGTCAAACCGGTGAAGACCTATGCTCACACCGTGGGGGCATCTATGGCCAGTAAAGGTACTGAATTCAAACCTAATACAAACAATAAGCCCCAGGGGCAAAAAAGCAATGACTGTAATTTAAACAATTTTTTGTTTAGTGACTGTAATTTTGATAATTACAAAACGGGGAAAGAGGTGTTCCCCTCTGACATTGCTGTTAAAAATACAACCCTCAAGGATAAAATATACAGGATGGGGAATTTAATGTGCAGATTGGACAATACTAAAATAGAAAATGCATATTTGCACAAATGTTTAACTTTAAATATAGTCCCTATGGGACTACGTTTTTTCAAAGTACCATTAGGAATTGCAATTGATGATAATGTAACCAAAGATTTTAATGAATTTTTTGATGAGTGTGGTTTTAGATTTATGAAGATGTTGATAAAATACAATGATGAATTATTATTACATTTAATTAGTGAGGTGGAGAAATTGAATATAGAGATTGAGGGAGATTTACTGTTAGAGGAATGGAAAAATTTATATTGTAAACAATTTACCATTGTAGATAAGAAGTCAAAATTGGTTCACGAAAGAAAATGTAAGAAAATTAATAGGGACATAGTACAGTATAAGGAAAATAGAGCATATAGATGGAATAAAGAAGGAAGTAAAAATTATGATAGGCGAAATACACATGTTGACCACCCCAACAGGCACAATGGTGTTAATGAGGAAGGGGGGACACAATGTTATGATGGAGGTGAATTTGAGTGTTATGATGAAGGGGAACATCACAAATCAAATTTTCAGAGGAATTGGAACCCGCAATATTGGAAAAAAGTGGGTTACAGGAGGGATTATGTCAACCGAGCTCAGAACCAATACCAGAAGAGATGGAGGGGGAACAATTGGAACTGACAGCATTTATTAACAGCACCAATGGGGAAGTATTTAAGGAAAATGTTAATTTGAAATTCAGTGGGAATAAGGATTATGGTGAATTTAAAATTTACAATTTTACAAGTTTCAAGGTAGATGAAGTTCATCACAAGCTACTATCAAGGGGAATGAAATTCATTCCTACTCCCAAATACAATTTGGTTGATCATTTGATTGAAACTAGAATATTCACTAGGAAACTGAATTTATCTATTATGTTCCACAACAGTAAGAACAATGAACTTACCACAGGAGGGGGGACAAATTTATTAAAACCCAAAAGCACATTTGTGCCGCATATGAACCCCGTGGTGGAGTTGTTTGAAAAACAAGTTGATAGAGATTTGTACAAGTTAGCCAACACTATGAAAAATACTAAATATAGGGACAATTTATCCAAAGAAGAAAGAGAAGAATTAAGTAAATTAAGAAACAACAACAATATACGTATAATGAAACCGGACAAGGGAGGGGGAATTGTTATCTATGATCAAATGGAGTATAGTTCCAAATTGCATAGTATATTGACGGAAACAGGTAATTACACTACGATTTCACTGAATGAAATCAATATTGCCTATCAGAGAATTAATTCGTATTTAGAAGAATTTTGGATCGACAACCGTATAAACAACGACTTATACAATTTTTTAAAGGTGCAATATCCAAAAATGGCGACTTTGGTGGGCATTCCAAAAATACACAAAGATCCAACCAACCCGCCTTTTAGACCTATAGTGCCCGGCAGTAAGGCAAAAACTTTTCCTTTGGGTAAGTTAGTAGATGTTTGGCTTAAGGATATATATAACGTTATCCCCCACCTATTAAAAGACTCATGGGACTTCTTACATAAATTTCCTGTGTCTACTACTGGCAGCAATCTTTATTATGTGACAGTTGATGTCATTGATCTTTTCTCCTGTATACCCAGTAAACAGGGCTTAGAGATGTTTTGTGAAAGTATAAGGAAACACACTAACATTGACTGGGACAGGATATGTTTGATTATGGATTGTATGTCCCTAGTATTGGAGAATAATTTTATCATATTCGAAGGAGAGCATTTTAAACAATGTAAAGGGGTGGCAATGGGGTCAGCCTGCGCCCCAATTTACGCAAATCTTGTTATGTTGAACTGGGAAGAGGAAATACTTTTTAAAAGCGAACATTTTATACATATTTCCCATTACTCCCGTTTTTTGGACGATATTTACATTTTATGGAAGGGTAATTTAGATGAATTAAATGACTTTTTAACTTTTCTCAATGACAGTAGTAGTTTTTTGAAATTTACCTACTCAATAAGCAAAGAAGGCTTACCATACTTAGACACTATTGTAACTCAAGATGAAAAAGGTTATAAATCCAACATTTATAGAAAGAGTACTTTCTCTAATGACTACCTACAATATGATAGTAATCATCCTAGGAGAATGCTTCGTAACATTTACAAGGGTCAAATTATTAGAGCAGCCAGGATGACTTCTAGATTTGAGGACTTGTTAACTGAGGTCCACTACATCAAAACATGTTTATAGAGAGGAAATACAATGAAATTATGTTGAAAGATGTTGAAGGGTATGTAATTTCCCAGAGAGATGCTAAATATTTTCCAATTTTAGGTGTTAGCCTTCCTATGGTACAAGAGACTGAACTTATGTCTACAAGTAAATATAAATTAGCTTGTATTTTACCCTTTACTCCATGTGTCAACACAATCAAAGAAATATTCTTCAAACATTGGAACATTTTTTTAGTTAACCCTGAATTATCTCACATTTTAGGAGAAAGACCCCATATAGTTTATAAGATGACACACAATTTGAAAAGAATTCTAGAAACTGGCATTACAACACACAATGGAAGTGATGCAGGGGAAGTGCGCAAATTCACCAGAAAATGTGGTAATTGTAATCAGTGCAGGTTCATTATGTGTAATGCTGAATTAATTCTGGATAATTGCAATGGGACCAAAATTAGATCAGTTAATGGTAATTGCAATACATCTAACGTTGTCTATATAGCTAAATGCGATGTTTGTCCAGCTTATTATATAGGCAAAACTGAGAGGGCATTCAAAAGACGAATTTATGATCATTCATATTGTATTAAAAAGAAAGATATGAATAATGCATTGTATAGACACGTAGAAAGCAATGGTGATCAACACAAGTTTAAATTTGCCATTTTAGAACAGATCAAGTTTGATCCCAGAGGAGGTAACACAAAAGATATATTAAGTTACAGAGAAATATGGTGGCAATTATACACAGATGCTGCTACGTTACCTGGATTAAATGACACCATTGCTATCAAACCTTTACTGACGAAATGAATTAACACACAATATCATTTAATACTTAATATGTATTCATTTATTTATTTATTTATTCATTCATTCTCTCATTTACACTCTCATATGCCTCCTAATTTTTAGCATAATAATTTTTAGCACAATAATATTATTCATTTTAATACATTCTCACAAACAACTAACATAGCTCATACAATTATTTTTAGACATTCATAGTAATTCATTGGTATAACATTCAATATATAATATAATATAAAATTTTTTTTTAAAGGTTTTATTTTTCATCATTATTGATATTTCACTCAGTTATTTATATTATACATTAACACAAATTATTTAATGATTTTTATACCTAAGTATTTATAAGCAACACATATTTATTGGTTAACATTATCATTTAGTAATATTTATATTTATTATTATTTAATGGGTAGACATGGCATTTTCAACTTGCAAATTCTTTCCCATCAATGACAAAATAAAACAACAGGCCCTTTATTATCATTAACTACATGTCATATTCTTTTATTCTTTTATTTTTTATTTCCATTATTATCTTTATTTTCATTTATTATATATATAATTCTTTCATTTATTATGTATAATTTTTTCAACATATTATTCAGGCTAATAATGAATTAACTTTTAAATAATGTGCAATTCTATTTCATTGTTGTTCTGTTAATGAACGTATTAACCTGTTTGGATCTGTACATTTATTGTATTATGTCAGCAAATGTTTTCTAACTATATTTGTTATGGACACTTTAATGTCGTCCTACTTACTAAACAGCACAGTAGCACTTTAAATAACAGTTACAAAGTTGGCTCAGTTTCGCGCCTAAAAGTTTATTTAAAATGGCGCCTGTTTTTATTTTAAATGAGTTCTGATGAAGCCTACTATGGATAGGTGAAAGCGCTAAACTCTTACAACAAATGTGTAAATTATTAATATTTTTGGTTGTATTAAATTAAAGGTTTTGTGGTCGTCACGTACTGTGTTTCCTCATTGTTGCCTGAGAAGATAGCACAGTTACGTATTTCATTAGTTGATTTTCCTCGCAACAATCTGTTCAGTATTCTGTGGGTAGACTGTCGGCTGCTGGTGTGGTTGGCCTTAGATTTTTTAGAAGTTTTTTGACAGTATCTGTTGCAATTGGTTGCAGAGAGAAGGTAGATGTGATGTTTGGGGTTGGGAGAGAGGGATTGTTTGTAGTTGGTGTTTGATTTTTAGTTAGTTCTAGGATGGTCTCAGTAAAATACTTGCTGAATTGTGTGGTTGTATTATCTATATTATTGCATTTGGTGGGGTGGTTCCTGTTTTTCCTGGGTATAGAATATTATTTATTGTGGACCAAAATCTTTGTGGGTTTTTGTGGTGTTTGGCTTGTATTTCAGTGTAGTAGTTAACTTTATCTGTTTTAATTTGCCTTTTTGCTTTATTCCTAAGCTCCAGGTAAGTCTGGAACATGAGCTGTGTCCTATTAGTTTTCCAGGAAGTCCAATCCTTATTTCTAAGCCTGAAGAGATTTAGTGTTTCTTTTTTTTAGCCATGGGGCATAGTTAGTTTTAATACGTATATATCTGCTTGGTAACTGTGCGTCTAGAATGGTAAGGAAAGTATTATTGAAGTACTTTACTGCATCTTGTAGGGGTAGAAGTTTTAAAGGTGTCCAATTACAGTTTTTAAGCACCTCTGTAAGCTTTCAGGGGTTAAGTTGCTTTCTATTTCTTATTTGTAGCATAATGGGTTGTTTAACTTGTATTGTTTTCTTCCTGACCAGATAGGTGGGAAAATGATCACTGAGGCTGTCTGGAAGACAACCTGAGAGCGGGTATAGGGCTGGTTTGTTTGTTAGCATCCAGTCTAAGGTTGATGGTCTGTCTGAGGTTTTATTAACTCTTGTTGGTCCCTTGATGTGTTGAGAGAAACCATGTAGGTTTACATGCTTTTTGGGCTCTGGGGAATTGCAATCTGACCAGTCTATGTTAAGGTCACCCATTATAAGTGTTTCCTAAGGTGGGTTATTGCAGCACCAGTATAGTAAGTTTTCCAGTATAGAAATATTATCTCCTAGTGACATATATAGTTTGGCATACAGTAGTTTTGCCTTTTTAAGTTCTACGGTTTTGTCAGACAGTATTTCTATGGAGAGGTGTTTTCTGTAAAGTAGAGTTACACCACCTCCTCTTTTCTTTATTCTGTCAGAACGTGTAATGTTGCAGCCTGGGGATAGGAACTCATTATTATTGTTGTTGGGATTTAACCAGGTCTCTGTAAGTATAACAATATCTGGAGAGTAGAGAGCAAAGTTAGCATGAATCTCATCAATTTTGTTTTTTATACTTCTAATGCTCATATTTAATATCAAAATGTCTGCTTTTTCTCTAGTAGGTATGATTGATGTCAGATTAGTGTTTGTTTGCAAACTAGGGTATGGTTCTGAGTTTTGACTATTATTGATTGGACCAGGGTTTGGATGTATGTCTCCACACAGGGTTAGTATAGAGACAATTCGGATGACATGTTTCTGGTATTTGTTAAAGCTTTTGTCATATTTTGAGGAGATAGTAGCTAAGTTGGAATAATGTGGTTTTGCTATTTTAGCTTGGGTAAAGGTCATGACATTAAAGATGGAACTACCTATATAGATGTTGGTAGGCTTTAAGGTGATGGGATGGATATTAGAGATGGATTGGAATGGAGGGAGTTTGGGGAGACTGGTGTGATAAAAGGTAATGATAGTTGTAGGTATTAGTAGGTATAGTGAGGCCAGGAGAAAGGATAAGTGCCATTTTGATTTTTTGTGAGGCTGGTTTGGCATGAATCTGATTGACTTAGCAGGATGTATGGGAGTAGTCATTTCAGGTATGAGATGAGATTGATTATTTACAGTGAATAGGAGTATTACAGAGGGAGTAATAGGCTTACTTTGCTACAGAGCAGGAAATGGTACAGAGAGCAGGGAAATTACTGGGGGAGCAAGAAGTTTGTACTGAGTATGGAGGGTATATGAGGTAGTTGAGGTATAGGTATGTGAGGGTATAAGAGTTAGTAGAGGTAGGGGAGGGATGGTATGAAGGTATGAGTGAAGTTGTAAAAGGAGTGGAATGATTTGATTAGATGAAGTTTGGGCTTATGGCTATAAGTCTGAGGAGAGTAGGGGTGTGTGGGAAAGGGGTAGGGTAGCGAAGTGGAGCGGGTAGGAACCCAGTTCTCCAAAAACAATCAGAGAGGTTGTTCCCAGGTAAGTAAAATAAGGCCAGAGTGTAAAGTACAGTTATAGATTTTAAAATAATGCAGGGAATTTGTAGAGATGGCTAGAGGAGATGGAAAAATACAGGTGGTTTGAAGGGAATGTTGTCACTGTTATTAGAGCTAGGAGGGGGATCCTAAATCCAACCTGTCCCTTAGTAATGCCAAACAGCTTTCGCCCTGAGTGAAGCGAGAGTTAACAGTTACTTTTCAAGTTGCTAGCTTGCTTTTAGAAGCACAATATTCAGATTATATTAAATTAGCAGAGCAACAGATCTTATTACAAGCTACTAAATATACAGAGTTATGGAGCTTCAACATACAAGTTTTTTTCCTGTGTGATTTGCTAACTGCCGCATCTATTCGGAATCCCTTCCTTTTGTTAAGGAGAAGATAGTGCAGTTTAAGAATGCTGCAGGGACAGGGTTGCTCAGAGTTAGGTCAGGGACTGTATAACATTTTTTTCCTGTGTGATTTGCTAACTGCCGCCTCTATTCAGGATCCCTTCCTTTTGTTAAGGAGAAGATAGCACAGTTTAAGAACACTGCAGGCACGGGGCTGCTCAGAGTTAGGTCAGGGACTGTATAAAGTTTTTTTTCCTGTGTGATTTGCTAACTGCCACCTCTATTTGCCTCCTAGTAATTGAGCCTTCTGCATCTCTAACTTTGGCATATTTAATTCTTCCATAAACATTTCCATTTATACTTTTTCTTGATTTTCATATTTCTCTGTTTTATACAGACTTCCACTGAATTTCCAAAATAGTTCTAATACCTCTTCAGGATCCCTTGTCATCTTCCTTGTTATAGGTTCCCTAAGCTTGGTGACAGCCCTTTCTACTTTCTGTTCCCTGAGTCATTGTGCTAAAAGTTGTGTTCTAGAGCTATTATCAAAAAACAGTTGCTTAACAGCAATCTTTCTAAACTCATGCATATTATCGAGGTAATTCCTTATTTTCTGTTTAGCATTCTGCAGTTGCTCCTATTCTTGTACTGTGAGATTCCCCCTATTTTGCAATACTTTAACATTTGTCATTCCTTCTAAATAATTCTTGTTACTTCTTAACCATATCTCCCTTTCTTTTATTTCCACCCCAATTTAAACGTCACTTTAAATTTATCCCACTACCTAGCTATACTTTCAGAAGAAATTTCTATCTTCTCCAATAGCTCCTAAATGCATTCAGAAAACATTTTCTCCAAGCCATTTTTTATCAGATTGTCTGCTAGAGACATGAGAACCAGACACATAACTGTTTACTACAAAAAGCCTTATAATATTCAATATTATTTTTCATTTATTTGCTTTCTCTTAAAACTCATCACTAGATTAAGCTAATGGCCTTAACCCAGTCATTCCCCTATGAAAGAATGAGAAAAAGCCACTATTTTTGTCATGCTCTTTTAACCAGGTCTTTTTTTTGCATTGCAATGCCTACATTTCTTAAAACTAAACAAGGAAAATAAGAGAAGGGAGAAAGCAAAAAGAGACAGAGAAAAAAAAACAGGAGCACCTATTTACATTACTATCTCAATTACACTTAACCAAAGAAAATGTTACTTTATAGCATTCAAAGAAAATCATGCACTATTTAAATAGTACTGTGAAGAAATTAGACACTGCCATTTCTGCTACTCTGTCTGGCTGAGGTTTTATACATAATTTCAGATTAACCTGTGTATTATATGCCAGCATGACTAACTATGATATTGTAAATAAGCTCTTACATGTTGATTTGTAATCTGTTTGTACAGAATGTTTTAAAGACTTGAACAGTTTTCCTTTACATTTCTAACTGCACATATTTGTGAAGAAGATTCTAAATGTAGACTGTCTCAGGATCAGCTGATTTGCAGATGATGTCATTGGAATGTTGGCAGTTGCTATGTGTTACTGTTAGAGACTGAAAGACAGGAACAAACTTTAGTAAACAGTTGTTGGCTGAGTTCCAAAATATGAAAATTAGAACTAGAACTGTTGTGACAGTTAAGCTAGTCTATAAAAGAACCTGCTGAAGACACCTGAAGTCAGTTGTTGTCAGTTGCCAGCTGCAGTTGTACTGTGCAGTGGATACCCAAAAAGACTCACCAAGAACTGTAAGCCTGCCTTTACTCTATTGTAATAATTTAGTTTAGATCAGGGACAGTGCTCTTTAGACAGGAAAATCATAATTAATCAGAGTTTTTTCTAAATGTTGGATTTCTATCCAATATTGATTTAATTTTCCTGGTGATTGAGTTCTATTTGTTTATTGGAAATTACTGTTTTATATTTATTTAATCATTTTGCTCATTATTAAATATTTTACTAACTTACATTGTGGCTGGTCAATCAGTGTTTTCTTTAGTGATTTGAGAGTGCTTATACCTGCTTTGATAACTTCCTGGGCCACTCCGAAAGCCTGGCTGCTTTTGGTAATTTCCTATTTGTTTTAATATTCATAAATTGGAAATTTTTTGGACTTTGTTAAACTAGTAGGGGACTCTAAGGTATATGCCCTACTTCATGTCATTGATGTATGGGAAAATATGCATATGATTTAGAGTCCCCTACATGTTTAACAAAGTCCAAAAAGTCCAATATTTCCAGATTTTCTTGTTCTGTCATGTTTTACAAATACAATTATTACTTTTTAATCCCATATTTATCAGTTCCAAGTTACTGATTTTATTCTCCAGATATTAATGACATGAAGTATGGCTTGTGCTTTAGAGTCCCCTGCAAGTTTAACATAGTCCAAGAAAGTCCAATATTTCCAGATTTTCTTGTTTTATTCCTATTCATCTCCATGTCCCAAATCCTGTCTCTGCTTCATTTCCAAGATACTGTCGATTCTTCTAGTCAACACTTGTGCTTTTTCCCCTCTCTCAAGGATTTTCCATTGAAACAGTGTAGAGGGTTTCACTGGCACAGTCTCTCTGTGGTCTTTATTACCAGAAGAACAAGAAGCAGAATCTCCTTCTGTTGTACAGCTCACATTTTATTAGCCAAACTTTTGTATGTCTTCCTAAGCATGTACTTCATCAAAAAATTATTTTGTTCCTCCAGGGGAAAACAATATATTTTTATGTATAAATATTTAAGAGAATTTGTCATATTTGTCTCTGTCATAAATGTCAATAAAATACTGTTTTGGTCAGGCTTAAAAAGAAAAGGAGATTTTTTTAGATAATGTCAAGATAAACATAACAACAAATTATGTAACTGAATTCCACTCTAAACATGGAATGAAAATCATTCCTAATCTACTAGATAAAAATAAGGCTATTAGATTATCACTCATACTTTTAACAGACATAAAAGCTCTTTGAGCTCCATAAGCTAAACTAATATATGAAGAATAGTTTATAAAGAGAATATAAGAATTGAAAATATATCTTTCCTTTTTTTTAAATTTTTAAAAATGTTGACAGTTTAATAACACTATAATGTCATACTGTCCATGAATATGATAGTAGCATTAGTTGTAACTGTAACTACTTAACAATTAAAACATATATGATGTAAACAAGCAATGTTTATATTTCTTAAAATATTCTCCTTAATAGAAATAAATGATTGTGTTACTTGTGATGCAGCATTAATGGTATTAGTCGTGAAAAAGTATGTTTAATCTAAAATATTGTCATATAGAACAACATTGTTCAGATAGGTTGCTAGAATAAATCAATCTATCAAATATCTTAAGTTATTATATACTCTACCAGTTACATTAGAGTAGCAACACAAACATGTTTCTTTAACCAACTTTGTTGTTAAACTTGCCCATAAATACTATAGATAGCCATGAACTAAAAGCTGTTTGCAACCACACCTGCTGATAAAAGTACATTATGTACAAAAAACGAGTGCACCCTCCTATACACATTCCTTTAAATACATAAAATAGATATCTTGTAAATACTGAGTTCATATTACCTTCCAGATGAAAAGGATACCAAACTTGGTCTTCTGACATTTTGGCAGTATGATCTATGATGTGCTGTTCCACATTAGTCTTGACCATCCACAGTCAAATATAAATTACCTTAGGTTACTGACTTCCTACTGCCACTCAAATCCCACTGTTGATTAGCATTTTATTGTTCAAAGTTCAACAGTGTATGCTCTTTTAATATTTTGCCCACACAGACAGAAAGAATGACTCATAGAAGGATGAAAAAAGACTGTAACTTACAGAAAAACAGACACAAAGAAAGAACAGAAGATCACAAATGAAATCTGTAGTTTCCCCTTGTAATCTGTGAACAAAAGTTATCACCCCATTAAGACAAAAATTGTCTGAATAGCAATGGTGTTGAGGAAAGGGTTTTTATAAAATAAGATATTCCTATAGGTTTATGGTCTGAGGAATAATAAAGGTTAGAGTTAACACACATTAGTAAAGTGTGAAGAGAGACACTGTAATTTTGCTATAAAGGCAGGTGAATATTGCAGTTACAGTCAGAACTTGATGTAAATTAAAAAATGGTTGAAGAGAAATTAATCTGGTGTGGGAGGTTATATAAAGGTATAAGCACTACCTAATTAATTAGTCCATTAATCAGTCTACTAATAATAAATCATTTACTAAGTCCAGTTAAAACAACTGCTCCCATTCAATTAATTATGTCAGCATGTTGGGTATTCTACTGCAATTCTCTTATGTAAGATAAGAAGTTATTAACTATACAGTCAGATCTTGGTGTACAATTCAATAAAAAACAAGTAATCTCCTTCATACAGCTAATTCAGTGTTTGCAAGAATGTACCAAAGCTTCAAAGAGCCATTTGGTGATGACGTCAGTGTTTCCTGTTGTCATAGGAACCTAGCTGAAGTGAAAAAAACAGTTCGGGATACGAGTAAAGCAAAGTTAAGTGCTCATGAGTCTTAATTATTGTAAAGCTTCACTTCTCCCTCCCAGCTCTGCAAACTTTCTCTCCCTTTTTCCCCATTCAAATAAATAGGTAGTTAAACAAGGGGACGTAGTCTGAAATCTGGACAACCGCAGATCAGAAGGAAAACACTAACAGTCATCTTAGACCACAACTAGCAAATGCATAAACATAACAGCAAAGCCTCAGCCACCTAACAACCACAGCAACCAATCCTCACTTCACATTGTCTCAAACAAAGCATAAAGTATTACAGAGACCATCTAAGCAGGCAAATCTCATAACTGCTTTTATGCATTCCTGTCTGTTCCCTCTTCCAGGTTCTCAGCATCTAGTTGCAAAATCAGTTAGGCTGTTACCAAGACACATCTGTGATCACACTCAATACACAGGGTATTCAGATGAATCACCAGACATCCAAACACGGTAAACATTGGTACAGGGCCGCATCTCTAAGCCACAACAAACTTATGCCTACCAGGAAGCTATTGAAACATAACTCAAGGTAAAGCAGTAACGACAAAGCAATGTATTCCCATTTTAACTATATAAGTCAGCTGGAATAAGTAAAACAAGCCACTCGGAACTAACACATTTCAATATCATAAGGAATGCAATAACTAAGGCCAAATAAAATGAAGAAAATGTTTCTTTTTATCGGACTAGATTATTTAAGTGAATTTAACAAGGAGAAACAAAAAGCAATCTAGAGGTAAAGATAAACACATATCATTGTAAAAATATTTTTTTTATATTTGTATTCTATAAAGTTTACGGTAACATAAGAATTTATTCACTAATAAAGTGAATTAGGATGTTCATTGTGTTTCACTGTTGCAGTCATTACACTTGGGTTATCCTGCTGGCAGGCTACCCACAGTCGGCCTGAATTCCAAAGTCCCGGTCCGGCGTTGGTTGCCGTCACATCTTCCCTGACGTCAGTGCGCCAGGGGTATAAAAGATGCAGCTGATGCCATTTTCTTCAGTCTTTCTTGCCGCGCGGTGCCCGAAGCAAAAGCAGTTCACATGTGCCGGTCGGCCGACTCCTGAGATTTTCTTGTTCAAATTTCAGATCCGAACTCCTCATTTAAAGCTATGTACCCCATTGGGGAAACTTTTTTCTTGCTCCAGACCGATGTCAGAAAAAGTTAATAACTGTATTTCTTGTGGGAAGCAAATACCTCATAAGGACTTCCATTCTTATTGTATTCCTTGCCTAGGCCCTGATCACAACGTCGCTAATTGTAGGTTTTGTGCTAGAAGATTTAACCAACGCACTATTAAGCATTGGCACGATTTTGCATTTCATTACTTTGGCCGAAGATTTAATTACACAATGTCAAATAGCCATCCAACTACTGCAATTCACAAAAAACGCAAGGGAAAGGAAAAGGACAGGCATCCGAGATCCAAAACTGACGACGAGGCTTCTTCTAAGCCAGTCGCTGGTTCTCAGTGAGGCACTTTCGCAGCCCCTGACGTCCGCTACCTCAGAGCCGCAGGCTGCTTCCGACTCCCACGTGGAGCAGACTAGGCTGCAGGAAACTCAAGGTATTGGACACTCGGAAGATATCCCTTCAGATGGGTCTGGAGCCACTGAGCAGGCTTCGGCTTCTGGGGGTGTTTTTAGGCTTACACAGTTGTATGTAAAACCAACTTCAGCTTCAAAGACAAAGACTAAAGCTCCACTAAAGACAAAGAAACAAGTACAGCAATCCCATGGACAGGCCTCCATGCCTAAAAAACAGATGCTCAAAATGGCCGAAGACCTAATTACTTTGATCAGGGGTTCCCATCCCCCTCCTGATAAGAGGCCTAGGCAAGAGACAGAATATGAATCTTCAGATCAGGTTTCCATTTCCTCTGATTCCTCTTCTGAACATGAATACTCTCTTCCTCCCTATGAGGATTCTGATGCTGAAGAATCAATCCTTTCAGCCTCTCCTCTGGAGGATTACTTTTTTGGGGAAACCCTGCATACCATTAGGGAGCACTTCCACTGGGAGAGCCAAGACTACTCAGAATCTAAGAAAAGGCTTAGAGACTTCCTTTTACTTCCTCAGCACAGACCTCTTGCTATTTCTCCAGTTTTAGACATTGTAGATGATGTATTTTCAGAGTCCGGACTGTCTCCAGACTCTTTACCTCCAGCACTTGTGAAGCCAGACAGGTACTACAGGGCTCCAGATTCCCATAAATTTCTTTATAAAAACCCTGCTGCAGACTCAGAGACTATACCTCAGGGTCCCAAAGGGGTCAAGGCTTCCACTGCAAAAAACCTTATCCCCTCAGAAAGGGGATTCAAGGGCACTGGACAGATGGGGGAAAAAGATTTATACTTCTGCTACCTTGGCTGTAAGAGCTTTAAATTGTCAGTTTCATATGCTTAAATATCAGCAATACTTAATGTCACTACTTAAACAGAAAATGTTGACACGTTGTGAATGTGCAGAAAACAAAGAAATGCAGGATTTATTGCATACAGATGAACAAGTGGAAAAGCAGACTTTGCAATGTGGTTTTGACTCTCTGGAGGTCTCCTGCAGGGCTGCTGTTACGGGTACTGTCATTAGGAGGCATGCTTGGTTAAAGGAACAGAATCTGCCTGATCATGTTAAAGCAAAATTATTAGATGCTCCACTACAGCATGATACTTTGGTGTTAAAGCAGAAGAGGTGTTGAAGAAAATGGAGGACAAAGTGAAATCTATGCAAACAGTTAAGGATTTCTTACAGGTACAGCCACCCACATTTAGCAGGAACTGGCCTTCAAAGAATTGGTCCTTTCCAGTGTCAGACAGGCCACAAGGAGGCAGATACAGACGCCCTAGAGGCAAATCCCAGCCCCAAGGCTCATACATGTCTAAACATTGGGGTGCTTCCACCTCCAAAAGCGGAGAAGACAAATCTCAGCCATACAGGAAACAGTCCCAATGACTTTCCTCTGCCAGCACCAAGCACTTATCTTTTGGCAGCCCCCTTAGGGGGAAAACTAGCACTTTTTTCACAAAATTGGCACATGATCACCCAGGACAAATGGGTCTTGAATATAGTGTCACAGGGCTACAGGTTCCATTTTCACACCTTGCCAAGGTCAAAAGGTATGCCAGACTTGCCACACAATCAATGGGCAGAGGCATAAAAACAAGTTTCATCTCTTATGGATATGAGGGCCATTCAGCGAATGCCACAGCAAGAGCAGGGACAAGGATTTTACTCAAGACTTTTCTTGGTACCCAGAAAGGACAAAGCCTGGAGACCATTACTCGACCTGTCTACTCTAAACACATTTCTGGACATTCCAAAATTCAAAATGTTGACTCTGCAGCAACTTCTGCCCATGCTGGGCACGAAGGCTTGGCTTGTAACATTGGACCTAAAAGAGGCATACCTACATGTACCAATCAGACAATCTTGCAGAAGATACCTCAGATTCATAGCTGGCTCAATGCACTACCAATTCTCTGCACTGCCCTTTGGCTTATCTACTGCACCCAGGGTCTTCACAAAATGCCTGGCACCAGTAATTGCATTTTGCAGACAAAGAGGAATACAAATATATCCTTACTTGGACGACTGCCTTATTCAAGCAGAGAACAAGGACATTCTACTAAAGCATCTGGCGTTTGTAAAAAGATTACTAATTTGCCTAGGGTACACAGTAAATTAAAAGAAATCAAAACTAGTACCCTCTCAAGAGATAATATTCCTGGGTGCAAGCTTAAATACAACTGCCCAGATGGCTTGTCTCATGCCAGACAAACAAAGGCAACTGACTTCTTACTTCAAAATGTTGGCAACAAAGACCCAGTTATCTGCAAGAAAAATTCTGCAGGCTTTGGGTTTCATGGCATCCTGCATTCTGCTAATTCCATATGCAAGACTGCATATGAGGAAACTACAATGGTATCTAAAAAGTGTTTGGACTCAACATTGCCACAGCCTGGAAACATTAATTATGCTCATTCCCTGCCTGCAACAGAAGTTTCGATGGTGGGCACAGGCCTGTCACCACAACAAGGGACAGCCATTCACTTTACCCACAGCCAGGCAGACATTAACAACAGATGCATCAGACTATGCCTGGGGGGCACACATGGCAGGAAAATGTATTCAGGGCACATGGTCCACAAGCCAAATGCATCTTCATATCAATCAAAAAGAGATGCTAGCTGTTCAAAATGCCCTGACAGCCTTCAAGGATCTGCTTCATCCAGGACAACTGCTGATAAAGACAGACAATACTACAGTCATGTGGTACATAAACAAGCAGGGAGGCACACATTCCTATTCCCTGTGCAGACTAGCCATGACTTTGTGGGACACAGCATTGACTTACCAAGTACACCTGCAAGCACAATTCCTGCCAGGAAGGATAAATACTCTGGCAGACGAACTAAGCAGAAACCTCACGGATCCCCACGAGTGGAAACTGGATCCACAAGTCTTCAGCATGATAACAAAGAAATGGGGATGCCCAGACATAGATATATTTGCCTCCCCTCACAACTGCCAACTACAGAGATTCTGCACAAGGACTTATCACAAGCAAGCATGGAAAGTGGATGCTCTATCATTCAGCTGGAAAACCCTAACAGTATATGCCTTTCCTCCTCTGCCTCTCCTCTCCAAGGTACTCCTAAAGGTCAGACAAGAGAAGCCAAAAATGATTCTGATTGCTCCAGACTGGCCCCGCCAGCACTGGTACCCAATCCTAAAGAGCTTGTCTCAAGGCCGAGCCTGGACATTACCTCTAATTCCTCACTTACTGACCCAACGAAACAATCAGATCCTGCACAGCCAACTCAGGACCCTAAATCTGGCTGCATGGCGAATAATGTAGCCATTCATAACACATCTCTCTCTAAAGCAGTGATGTATGTTATTTTGGAGGCCAGGAGGCCCAGTACCAGAAAATCTTATGCAGAAAAATGGAAGAGATTCTGTGCTTGGAACCAGGCACAAGGAATTGACACGTTTGTACCAAATATTCCTCAGATTTTACGATGCCTAACTGAGATGCTGGACAAAGGTCTATCCTTTTCATCAATTAAAATCCATGCCTCTGCCATTTCAGCTCATTACAATATGGAACCACCTATTTTTTCTCATCCATTGCTAAGGCAGTACCTCAGAGGGGCCAAAAACATAAAACCTCCAAGGAGAGCACCAATACCTGCATGGGAGCTCAATTATGTCTTGGAAAAATGTACACTGCCTCCTTTTGAGCCAGCCAATACAGCTGAGATAAAGTTCTTATCATGGAAAACAGCTCTGCTCCTAGCAATAACCTCTGCAAGATGAGTCTCAGAGTTACAGGCACTCCTGGCTGTGGAACCTTTTATCATTTTCCATCCAGACAGGGTTTCTCTGAGGGCAAACCCGACATTTATGCCTAAGGTAGTATCCAGCATGGCCATTAACCAAACCATTCATTTGCCTACTTTTTATCCAAACCCACAGAATAAGGGTGAGAGACTCCTGCATTCTTTGGACATACACAGACTGCTTCGCTTCTGCTTGGACAGAACTAAAGCTTTCAGAAAGACTGATCAACTCTTAGCGGCATATGCTGCAGGATCACAAGGAAAGGCCATCTCAAAACAGACTATTTCAAAATGGATAGGCCACTGCATTCGTTTCTGCTATTCACAACATGGCAAATCAGTGCCTAAGGGCATTAGGCCACATTCAACCAGAGCAGCAGCCACGTTAGCAGCCTTCCTCAGAGGAGTACCAACCAAAGACATTTTAGAGGCTGCAACTTGGAGTTCAGTGCACACCTTTACAAGGCACTACCACTTACCTCTCTACTCTAAATCCAGAGCAGGCTTTGCCACTACAGTTCTGCAGGGCCTTATAGCCTCTCCTAACCCTATTTAGACCCAGCCACCCAACCTCAGCTTTGGGATTCAACCCAAGTGTAATGACTGCAACAGTGAAACACGAACATAGTACAGTTGTATACCTACCATAAATGTAGATGTTCGAGTGTATTCACTGTTGCAGTCCAGGTTACCCACACACTATCCCCCTTTTATTTGCTGGGACTTATCTGTACTTCTCTATTCTATATAACCTAAGTGGTGTATTTGCTTGTAGACGAAGGAAATGTTTACTTTAGTGCATGCATACTTATTGGCATTATTTTAGCCTACCCTTTTGGGGGCACCTGACATCTGGGGCAAGAAAAACTGAAGAAAATGGCGTCAGCTGCATCTTTTATACCCCTGGTGCACTGACATCAGGGAAGAGGCGACAGCAACCGACGCTGGACCAGGACTTTGGAATTCAGGCCGACTGTGGGTAGCCTGCCAGCAGGATAACCCAAGTGTAATGACTGCAACAGTGAATACACTCGAACATCTACATTTATGGTAGGTACACAACTGTACTTTATGCTGAACATACCTGTGCCTTTGTAGTAACCATTAGAATCCTCAATTATCCAAAGTTTAAATATCAAAGCTTGCAGTTTGATTACTTAACTTTTTGTTTTAAGCATAAATGAGAGATTACAATTTCATTTTGATTAGTTCTGATGACAGTTCAAGTCATATTTAAAAGTTGTTTTTTTTTTAGTTAAAGTAAATAACCAATTATTTTTTTACAACAGATGTTTTGGACTCAGTTTTTGTTTTTTCCTGACATCAGTCCAAGCACTTGTTTCTTTTATTCATTTGAGAAATGGATATCTCCAATCCATATCTTCTGGTATAGAAATCACTTTATTATTTTTGATAAATGATGAAGCTTCTTCTAGATCATTAAAAGTTCTCATCTCATTGGCATATAGAATTTGTATCTTAGCTGGAACGGCAAGTTGAGCTTTGATATTGTTTTGCTTCAATAGTTTTATCACTGGCCATACTCTTTTTCTTTGTTTAATTACTCTGGTGGAGTAATCATTATCATATCTTATCAAGTTCTGGTATGCTCTAAAGGTGCTTTCCTCCAGGCAGAGCTTAAAATTAATTATTTGTCCAAATATGAGAAAACATTTATAACAATTGATCTGGGAGGGGAATTTGCTGATGAGGAAGCAGGTTTCCACAGAGCTCTATGGGCTTTCTCGATACCAAAGGAAAAACCTTCTTTTAAGTCTAGAAAATCCGGAAGCCAAGTAGTTCAAAATGAAACAATATCCTCACCTTATGTGTTTTTGGTAACCCAAAAATTCTAATATTGTTTCTCCTCTCTCTATTTTCTAAGTCATCTATTTTGTTTAGCAGCCAAGTATTTTTGTTTCAGATTTTCTTTTTGTGTTTCTTCTTCTTTGTGTCTCAGTTCAATGTCATTTAGAGAGGTTTCAATATTTACTATTTTTGATTGATTCTGTTGTAACAATTCCTTAAAAGTATCAGTCTGTTTCTAGCAGTTTGTTTTAAGATTCTCTTAAGTTTTCTTTAAAGTTATCCATCTTCGAGGATAGCTTCTGCAGGGTGATTGTCATAATATGAATTTCCTTTCTTAAGGCTGCATCAGGATGTGAGTTCCTTGAGTTGCTCATTTTCAGAGACTGAGATTTTCTCCAAGTTCTTCTGACAGGAACATTTTGATGAAAGTTCACCAAAATTACTATTTATATAGTTTAACTATTTATCTATAAGTTTTTGTTATTATTTATCTAAAAAAAAATCCTGTTTAACTTAATTGATATATGGAGCTCTAAAGTTCTGCTGCTTTCAGTGTGCCATTCAGCCCCCCCCCCCCAGTGATGATCAGGGAAAAAATATTTTGAAGATAGCTGGGTACAGCAGTTTGAATCTCACACCTGCTTCTTGACATTCCCTAAACAGTGCAATAAATGTACTACTGTTCTGCCTGGTGTACAATGAGTAGTCATTCTCCACAAATACTGTGCTGTCTTCCACTTTTAGTACTTTGTTATTCTGCCACATTTTTGTCAGATAACTCTTTCCGCTGGTAAGATTGCATCTTTACTATTAAAGGTCTAGGTCGTTTTCTCATAGCCAGGTTTGGAGCATACACAAGATGTGCCCTTTCAATGAAGAATTCCTGTTGTACAATACCAGTCTTGTTTTTTAACTGTGGTTTTGTAAAATTAATACAGTCTGTTCCTTCCAGCTTCTCAGGTACAGTAGAAAATCTCAGGTTTTCCCTTTGTGCTCTGTCCTCTAATGCTATTATTTTTTGAAGCATCACTTCTTGTACAGTCTCATATTCTGCCAGCCTTTAATTCATTTTGACCTCTGAGTTTTGCAGTTTTATCACCTTATCTGAATATCTGTTTAAAGCTTCTTCCATTTTTTTCCAGCCTTTTATTGTTTGAGTTGATATACTCCATCAGTGTTTCAATTATTTTAGTCAGGTCTGTGTGCATTTGCTTTATATTTTCCCCAAAGTTACTGGAAGTCATGTCTGGAGCTTGCACTGCTTTTTGCCGAATAGCTACAGTACTTTTCCCAGTCAGTGTTTTTTCAACTCTTTTTGTAGCTGATTTTCCTTCAGTTCCTTTGTATTTCTTTTTTCCAGGCATCCAGGCAGTACAGTTAATAGCCCGTTACTGAAATTTACACAGAAATCTAGGTCTACTGGCTTTCTGTGCTAAGTTTCTGTTTTCACACTGGGAGAGCTGTTACTCAATGTGCAGCCATCTTGGAAATCCCCAAATGGGAGATTGGGGTTTGTAAAAATTTAAAAAATGGGTGCCAGGGCACAGATAGGGAAGAGACAAATTGTTATTAACTCAAAACAGAATTAGAGGCGTTAACAGGGAAAAGAACACAGGGAATGCCTTTAAAAATGAGGTAATTTTCATTCAGTGCTGCAGGGAATTTTCTGAAACAGATTGGAGGCATAGAGATGCAATATTTAGTGTAAGCAAAGTAACAATAAGTGAAGGAAGCAATACAGTTACCATGGGTGAGCATTAGCTTGGGGAGTGGAATTGTAAAATGGATTCTGTTAAGTTGGAGGTTGATTAAAAAAATGACACATCTCAAAGTGCTAATCTCCCATCTTACAATAGTGACAAAAAAACTAATATTAAAAATGGAAAACTAAGGAGTAGCCGCACACAGTTAAAGTTAAAAAATGAAAGAACTAAAAGATTTTGAGCCAAGAAAAATTAATAGGCAGAGAAGAAAGCACCTTAGGAAGAACTGGAGTATATGTGATGCTCAAGAAAGGTAGGGAATTCTGAAGCATTACATAATAAATCTTTGATACAAGACAGAGACAGAAGTGTCCATATATGATCATAGAAGGTTACTACACTAATGGCCCTAGAGCCTTTTTAAGCCTAGCCATTCATGTCCCAGTTTTCCTAATTATCAATACACAAGGACTAGAATGGCTTTGGTATATGCCTATGCTTTAGGTCATCTACAAGCTACCCCTGTCCATAAGGGACACAGCCGACAAGCCAAGGTTGAATTTGGGATTTTCCATCTATTGGTCCAAACTGCATCTGAATAGGCTTATGGAAGACCTCTGCTTCACATGAATGGGGAGTCTGTTCCAGAGAAGGGGTAATCTCTGTGACACATACCTGTTCCTCTAACATGTTTCATCATGTTACAGATGAGGTTTAGAACCTTAGATTGAGTAATTGTAGTGCTGTTTGTTTTGTTTTGTGAATGAATAGCAGATACACCAGGGCTGGATAAGAGAATGCCTTTCAGGTTAGGCATGGAATGACCCTTGTTAGTCTGTAGGAGACTGGGTACAAGTATAAGCCTTTGAAGCAGTTTGCATAGATGTGTTATTTGCATCCTGTAATCTTTTAGTGAGGAACTTCTGTGGCAGCTCCAGCTGTTGCAATTGCCTGGTCAGGTACATGCCGAAGGGGGCACTGTACTTGATTATTGGTCTAATGAGGACTAAGTATAGTGCGACTATGATCTCCTTAGATCTGGAAGCCATGGTCTTAATTATAAATTGTGCCAAGCAGAAGTATATTCTCACCACGATGAGCACATGGTGATCAAAGTTCAGGTAACTGTCAACCTAAGTTCCCAATGTCCCTTACCACTGAGTCTACTCTTAAGAAAGAGTTATCAGTGTTGTAATTTGTAGGAGTGGCCATCTTCCCAAAAGGTATAATTATGTATTTTTTGCACTGAACTTTATGCCATTGCTCTGGCACCAGTTATTTGTCTGTGTCAGTCCTTCCTGGAATATATTCATATATTTGGGGGATTCAGTGATTCCACCCAGCTTGCAATTGTCAGCAAATTTGGTCAGCTAAAGGCCCTCTACATGCTTTGACCTCAGAGAAATATATTTTGAACAGAAGAGGTTCCAGTTCTGAGCCCTGTGGGACACCACTAGCAACAGGTCACTTGGTGGAGGTGGATTACCCAATCCTAACTTCATGTGTCCTATCCATGAGCCCTTTGGCTATCCATCAGGTGACATAGAGATTTATTCTTAAATTTGTCTAGAATACCACAGTGAGGTATTGTGTCAAATGCCTTTGCCAGGTCAGAGTAAGCAGTATGCACCATTTTGCCTTCGTCCATGGCTCTAGTAATCTTTTTGAAGTCCAACAGGTTTAGTAGGCACAACCTGCCCTTGACAAAACTGAACTGGGATGGGTCCAGTATTTTAAATTTTCTATTTCTTTGTTTATCAAGTCCATGATAATTCTTTCCATAGCCTTACATAAAGGACTAGTAAAACTTATGGGTCTGTAGATCTCTGGGTCTATTGATGTCCCCCTTTGTGTAGAGGGATGACCATTATAGTCTTCCATTTCTTAGGTATGAAGCCTAACTGGAGGCTGTGGTTGAACCGAGATTGTAGTGGGCCTCACAGGTCATGTTTCAAGCTATTTAAGAGGCATCCTGGGACATTATCAGGACCCGTCAGTCCAGTACTTTTAGCTTTTTTGGGTGTATTTAGGACTCATTCTTGGGTGATGGGGTGAAACTAGAGCTAAATGTATTGGCCAGCAAATTTGCTACATCCTCTGGTTTGGTATAGGGAGTTCCATTTACTATTAAGCTGGTTTCAGTTAAGACCTTATAGAGTTTGTATAGAGTTAGCTGATACGGACAAACAATGAGCACGAAAATATACTTAAACTGATCTGTTTGATATCATACACATAGAAGGAAGGATGAGAGATGCATGGATGGAAATCTTTTATAGACTGCACATTTTAGAAATGAATAAAATGTAGTAGGGTAAATGAAATGTAAAAAAAGATGTCCATAATGTGGGTGCCCCATACATGAAGATCGCACTGTTGATGAAATATTTTTAATGTATATGCAGATGTATATGCAGATTGTAATAGTCAACATCTGGTCTATCATAGAACTCAGACAGAAAGTGGCCCCAGCAGAAACTAACTGTAACTATAATTAAATGGCTCCAAGAATTTGAGGTGATTATGGATAAATCACTAGTTATTTTAGTGATAATGCTTTAATAGCAATGGAAATATACATTTGCAATGCAGATGCTGGAGGAGTAGAATGTCAGGAGTATGTAACTAAGGAGATAAGACATTTAATGATAAAAATTATTTGTATTCCAGTAAATTACTGGACTGTTGAGCAAATAGTGCACAAACAATTAAGCAACTGCCAGAATATTGGCAATGTTCTGATGCTGACTGTGACATGTACCAAAATATGTATGGCAACTAATTACAAACAAGTTTACCAAGTACAGCTAAAGATGGCAACATTTTCCATATGTCTATTGGACTATTAGGACAGTTTGCAGCAACTGAGTAAATAAGGTAGTATCTCACAGGCTGCTTTACCTTCAGCTAGACATTCAGAAACTGTGTCAAAGCTTGGGTGGACTAAGAGATATTAAGGCAATGTCTATTTAGAAGTTTGATGTGGGATGGGCCAACAGGGTCCCTATATCAAACTATGATGAAGGAAGTAGAAATACATTTGAATGGATGCTGCACATAAAATAAAAAAAAAAGAGAGTACCTAACCATTTGTGTGAAAACCTGACATAGGAGGGAAAAAATAAAAAGCATTTTAGAGAATTACAGCATGATGAAATAACACATTTAACATTACATGCAGCAGAAGGAACAATCTGGATAAAACAAGTGTTCCCTTGTACTAATATAACCACATCATTACTATTAGTAAATATGACTATACAGTGCCAAGATACAAACTATACAAGCCCTCTCTAAGGATGAGCTGTTACGGCCTACTTTTACTACACATGACAATGTAACGCCATAGTGGAAACCAATTTTGTGCAAGAATGAGCTCCATCACAATTCATAAGGTACTACTTTGTAAAACACAGTATGGCTGCAAGCTATGACAAGCTGTGGCAATAAGGCAGGTGAAATCAGCTAAAACAGCTCTAACAAACATGTAAATGTACACTTTTCTATTACAATGCATGCAACGTGTGCCCAGCGTGCAGTTGGTCAATTTCATCATTGCTCTACCCTAGTAAATACAAATAAAACGCTACACCATATGAACAGTTGTTGTTGGTACCAAGCAGATGGCTCAGTGTCGATTCCCTGCCAATGTAAAGAAACTGTACATTTAGGCAGTCACCCTAATTATGCAGTAAGACATGAAACACTTTTCATGTGGCTCCATGGTGTAATATAGTGAGCAGTCGACTCTGAATCCAGTGATCTGAGTTCATATTTGACCTACCTACATTCTATACCAGTTCTGGGGTAACAGTAGATTTGTAGTGTGTCATACTTTGTGGTTTAAATCACACAACTTGTAACTGTCTAATTACTTCTTGGACATGTCATTTTTTCTAGCAGTTGGTGAAGACGATTAAGGCTGTGAACTGTTAACAAGCGACTTCCTTTGGTACAGGGTTTGATTCCCTCACGATTAAGGCTGTGAACTGTTAACAAGCGACTTCCTTTGGTACAGGGTTTGATTCCCTCACGATTAAGGCTGTGAACTGTTAACAAGCGACTTCCTTTGGTACAGGGTTTGATTCCCTCACGATTAAGGCTGTGAACTGTTAACAAGCGACTTCCTTTGGTACAGGGTTTGATTCCCTCACGATTAAGGCTGTGAACTGTTAACAAGCGACTTCCTTTGGTACAGGGTTTGATTCCCTCCACCTTTATTTGCTTACTGTGTGACCTTGGACAAGTAATTTAAACAGACAATAATTTGGGGGCAATTGGGAATTTTGGCTTGACTCATTAATGGTCTAATGGACTGTATGCCTGGTAACTAGTTATGAAACTATAGTGGCATTATTATAACACACAACATGAATTAAATAAAGTGCCCAAAATACTAGTGGGCAATTATGCTAACAGACTGCTCAGTATAAATAGTACACAACAATTAAGAAACTGCCACAAAGCTGTCAGTGCTGTGATGCAGACCACAATGTGAATAAAAGTAGTTATGTTCACTAGTTGCAAACAAATGTAATGACAGCAGCTACAAAACTAGTTGCACCTGCCTGTTGTATGATTAGTTTACAGCTACTGTGCACAGAAGACAGTACTTCACAGATAAATTGCAGAGGGTTGTATTACCTTCAAATAACTGTTAAGAATGATCTGTTTGCATCCTGGGTGGGTCAATAGATATTAAACCAAGGGAACTTTCCAAAATGGACAAACACTGATCATCAGCTTGATTAGAGCTCTCCCAGTACAAAACCAGAAACTGTGAAACAAGCAAATAAAAACTCTTGATTTGGGTAACATTCAGTTACTGGCTACTAATTACACTGTCTGCATGCTAGAAAACTTTATCTATCTATCTATCTATCTATCTATCTATCTATCTATCTATCTATCTATCTATCCATCCATCCATTGTTGACTGAGTTAGTCCCATTAGAACAGCAGCATCTTTTCAGGGGTGACCTGAGATCATATTTATACTACAGTGGGAAATTTGACCAGGGCATCAGGGAATTTTCCCTACTCTTTTCAATAGGTGCCTTGGGATCTTTTACATCCACCTGAGCTACCACCAACTCAAGTAGATGGGGCTTCAGTTCAAGATCTCATTAGAAAGAGGACACACTCAGGACTGTAAAACCCTCTTTATGCTGCACTATAGTATCAGCAATCAATCTACTAGGTGTGGGAATAGAACTTACAGCCTTCTGAATCTACCCAAAGATGAGTGTGCTATCTGTTGCACCTTTGACACTGACTCAGAAAAGAATACTTTTAGAGAAGGTAACAGAAAATCAATCAGAAATGGAGAAGAGAAATGTCTAGTTGTGCAGACGTTTGTAGTTGTTCTGCAAAAAGCAGAAGCAGTTCAGGTTTTAGCTTTGGTACACGAGATGCCTTAGGATCATAGGAGGTTACTAGGCTATCAACCCAGAGGTCATTTCAAGCATAGCCATTTCATCCCACTGTAATTAGAGGAAAAAACAAATCAAATGCACTCAAAGATGTTCAAAATATGTGAAGCACTGAAGGACTATATAAAGTCAGCTGGTACAACTACAAAAATCAGAGGATGAAATGAAGAAAATGCTGGCTGAGCAACAGGCTTCACAATAAGAGCAGTTCTGAAAAACTTTACAGTTAGAAGAGAGGGTACACAGAAAACCTGAGATTTACTCCCATACCAGAGAAATTGGAAAGAACATGCCGCATTAAGTTCATGAAAGAAAATGTAAGCAAATAGACTGGTGTTCGACAGCAGGACTTATTAATCAGGAGGGCACATCAAGCATATGCTCCAAATCTGGTCATTAGAAAGCAGCCAAGACCTACATTAGTAAAGATGCAATCATACCAGCAGAAAGATTGGATCCCAATAAAACTGTGGCAGAAGGAAAAATATTACAAAATTGGGTACAGCAGATTATTTGTGGAAAATGATTATTCACTGTACACTAGACAGAAGAGAAGCAAGTTTATCCCATCAATCACGGAGTGTTGAGAGGTAGGTGAGAAATTCAAGCTGTTGCATCCAGCTATCTTTAGAATATTTTATCCTGGGGGTCAAGTACATTTTTTGATGTAGAGCAAGCTAAAGGAAGAAAACAATTCATCCAGCAAAGAGTGAACCATGAAAAAGAAGGGGATTCTACTTCTCATTTTTCTGACGGCAACAAAGCCCACAGTGAAACTTTGTTAATGAAGTTGTTTCCATTGTTTATTTTATTTGTATTTATTTTCAGGGGGGGAACACTTGATCTCCATAGAACTTTTTTCAGACTCAGCACAGGACCAACATCTGGTTAAATGGCTTGCTTGGAGTCACATGGTTAGGCAATGGAGACTGAGGGAATCAAACCTTACACCACTGGACTAGAGGAATAGGTTGTTAGTGCTTTAACCAACTGCTAGATTGTTTAAAAGGAAAGCACTTGAAAGAAAAAACACAGGAGCTAACTAGAAAGATCAGAATGATGGACTTGAGCCAGATGCTAGTTTTGGGAGAAAGAGATGATCATGAAGAATAGCAACATTGTGAAATTAGCAAATAAATGGGAGACTTGAAAGCATAAATCCGAATGAAAATAGGAATAGACATGAAATGTAGCTTTGCAAGAAGATGAAACAGTGAAACTTAATTAACTGTGTTAAACTGGTGGATAAATGTATTTATTTATTATTTATTACATTTGTTAACTGGGTATGTCTGACTGGGCCAGGGGCCTGTTTTCAGCAGAGACCCGGGGAGAAAAGCTCCACAACAGTACACCACAACAAAGAAGCCATAATATAATGCAATCAATAGTACAATACAATCATAGTATAGTAACAATCAATAATACAATGCAAGCAATAGTACAATGCAAGTACTGGGTATTTTTATATACTAAAAACAAATTAAGACATGGACGATAGAAGTTCTGATGAGATAAAGTAATAGAAGTGGGAAAAACAATTAACCTGGAGAGTGGCAGGAGCACAGCCAATGACTGGTAAGGTGTTCCTTTAGGAGTGATTTGAATTAAATATGAATATAGTTTTTGCTGTAGTCTCTGCAAGAGTGTTCCAGAGTTTGGCTATACTGTGTGAATACAGGGAGTCACCATGATAGCTGTGGGAGTTGGATACCTTTAGTAAAAGTTTATTTGAAGATCTGAGAGATATAAGATTAATACTAGGTTGAACTAAATAGGAGATGGCAGGGCAGTTGCTGGGATGGTAGATTGTTTTGTGGGCTAAGATTAGTTGATTAAGTGATAAAAGGTTGGGGAGCTCTAGCCAGTTTAATTGTGAAAGAGCTGAACAGTGGTGAGATCTGTCTGGGTGATTAGTGGCAAATTTAGTGATCTTATTGTAGTATGATTCTAGGTTGCTGAGGTCCGATTTTAGAAGGTTAGTGAATATGACAGAACCATACAGGAGGGTGGATAGCAGGTGTGAGCAAGCTGAGGCTAGCCTAGCATTGGGAGTTAATTATGATTTGGCTCTGTATAGGGTGCCAAGTTTGATATGGACTTTTTTGATAGTTTGGGTAACGTATGTCAAATTTGAGGTTATCATCTATGTTAACACCTAAACGTTTAGTGTAGTTTGTGATGACTACCTTGGTTCCGTTTGTGGAGAAGATTGAAAGGAGCTGGGAAGGTTTTTTTTTTTTTTTTTTTGCTATTGAAAACTATAATTTTGGTTTTGTTGGGATTTAACATGAGTTGGTGCTGAGAGAGGTAAGTTTCAATGTCCTGAAGAGAAGATTGCATGTTTAGTTGGAGTTCCTGGAGTGAGGAGGCAGAGCAGATGAGTGTAGCATCATCGGCATACTGTACTATGGAGGTTAGTTGAGTTGGTGAACTAAGGTTGTTTGTGAATATGATAAAGAGAAGTGGACAGAGAATAAAACCTTGGGGTACACCCATGGAGATGGGGAGTAGGGGGAAAGAGAGTTTTCCCATTCTCTAGCCTGTTGTCGATTGGAAAGATAGCTATGGAACAAAGTTAGTGATGACAGACTGAGGCCATAGGAAGACAGTTTATTAAGTAGTAACTGGTGGGATATGGTGTCAAAGGCTTTGGACATATCCAGAAAGATGGAAGAGACAAGCTGGCCTTCGTTCATGAGATGATGGACAGTGTTAGTGAAGGTTAGGAGGTCAGTGCTGGTACTATGCTTAGGTCTGAAGCCATGCTGAGATCTGGAAAGGAGGTTATTGTTAAGGAAGTAGTTAATGAACTGGCTGTGGATGCATTTTTCTAAGATTTTTGCAAGGGGGGAGGATGGCTATGGGACAATAGTTAGTTCTTTGGAGGGTTTACCTTTGTGGAGGGGTATAATATGAGATGTTTTCCATATAAGTGGAACATATTGTTCTCTAAAAGAGTGATTAATCAAGATTGAAATGGGGTAGGCAATTGAAGGAGCCGCAAGTTTTAGAAATTTATTAGGGAGTTTGCCTGCAGCTGTGTAGCATGGTTTAAGTTTGGATAAGACTCTTTATATAATTAGTATGTATGGGTGTGAAGAAGGGGGTTTAATTGTCTGTGGCAGGGGTGGGGACAGAAAGTGTCTGGGTTGGTTTGTTGTCTAGTAGGGAGGTGAAGTGGGATTTGAAATTGGGTCTAGGTTGTTTGAGGTAACAGGGGGGGGTTAAAGTTTGACCCGGGTTGAGGAGCTGGTTGATGGATCGCCAGAATATTTTGGGGTTATTTTATTTTTTCTGTTGACAGGATGGGAAGTACATTTGTTTGTCTTTTTTTATTTGTTTCTTTGTTAAGTTTCTTAGTTGTTAAGTAACGAGGTCAGATTTGTCTTTGGATGTATGTAAACTGTAAATTATATAAACCAATTAATCACATTAAGGTTTAAAAAAAGACTGAAGAAGTAACCAACTAAAAATGTTTTGTTCTTATTAACATTTGTTTAAAATTTCATGATCTAAATTGCATGCTATACTGTAAAGCAGTTTTGTATAGTGTGTAGTTAGGGGTATTTTAAATATGAGGACGGGGAAATCTTATCTGTGACCATTATATTTATCAAAGGTATTCAACTGAGAAAGCATTATTTTCTTGGCTGTAAAATGTCCAGGCTTCAAACTGTAATAAGGAATGTATGGAAAAACATTAAAGTTCATATCATGTTCTGATCTTGGGTTGCTGGGGGATTGAAAAGTGTACGGATTACAGTATATGCAGAATTAAGATAAATAACTTCCCTTGTTTTTACAGAGGATGATGTCTAAGTTAATGTTCTGGGCTTAAGCTATAGACATTTTTTTAAGCAATTAGGCTTAAAAATAAGATGAAATGATGAAAGGCAGGAAAATTGTAGTTATTTCTTGCATTTGCAAAATCATTAGTTCATTAGCTACATTTTTTCAATTAGCAAAGGTCTTCACTGGGAAACAAGTCCACAGGTACAACCATTTCAGCATTAGAGTTACGAACAGTGTCTTCTGATTGAAATTGACAAAGATTCTTTTATGCATCTGTTCAAAGTTTCATTCAATTTTAGTTATCTTTTTCAGTGACAAGAAGTCTGCAGGTACAAGCAATTATACATGAGAGGTCTGTGCATTGCTGAGTGAAATATACAAGCTATACTGTAACATTTAAAGGTACATTGCACAGCAGTTCAGTAAAACATGAATAAAGTTTAAACCTGTGGGAAATGAATAAGTTATACAAGTAGCTGCCTCCCCAGCAGATTTAGTACATTAGCACTGTTTTGGCACTTGTTTTTCCTTGCATTAATTGTTTCTGTGTTTAATATCTGCATCTTTTGACCTTTTTACAGTCTCTAGTTAGAAATGCATGGTTTCCACTTTAGTGAGAGTAGAGGGGACCCAAGTCATTTTCTGGCCTGGGATTGAGTAAAAGAGTGTGCTGTTTTTGACCACAGGGCCTTATTTATGTGTGTGTGTTTTTAATCAAATATGTGCTGCTACTTAAGCGTCATAATTACTCAATGTTTGGCTTATAACCTACAAGCACCAAAACATTTGGCAACCACACAACTTGAGAAGAGTATTGCTGATTTCTGCTAAACTCTATAAAAGCTAAAACTTACATTACCATATCCACTGTTTCAACACTTGTATTTCACATTGTTTTTATCACACCTGCATTGAGTGTTTCTGTGTTGAATATCTGCACTTTTTTACAGTCTTTAGTTACAACTGCCTTGGTTCCACTTTAAAGAGTAGACAGGTCCTGAGCCATTTCTGTCCCAGGAATCTGTAAAGGAAAGTGTGTGCCACAGGGCCTTGTTCATGTATATTGTTTTTATTGGTCCTCTTCTATTTAACATTGCAATTTCACAATGCTTATCTCATAACCTACAAGCAAGCTAAGACTTAAATTACCACATCCAATGTTTCAGCATTTGTTTTTCGCATTGTTTTTGTCACCGCTGCATTCATTGTTTCTGCATTGAATATCTGCACTTTTTGAGCCTTTTTAGAGTCTTTAGTTGGAACTGCTGCTCTTTGTGCAATGGCCAGTAGCAGTGCCAGTATCTTGCAGCATAATTCACCCTGGCAATCTGTGTAGACACTGATCTGTCGCAGTTCACATTTCCCTTAAAATACCATTCCTACCTAGACAGATTTTTTTTAAACTCTTACAGCATCTAGTTTCCATATAGCTGAGCATTGCTCATCAGGTTCCTTGTGTTACTGATCTATTCAATATTTAAATTACCCTCAGTCTTCCCTAGTAATCCCTAGTAAATCAGTAGCCATGGATATGCACTTCCAGAGTCTCTCTGTGGCTAATCGGGTTGAGAGAAATAATCTGAGATATTGTAGAAATTGCTTAATAAAACAGATAAAATATTCAAGAAATGTAAATGCACTTTAATGCTGGAGGTAAAACTCAATCATACAACCAAAACTAATCCTATACAGGCTGTCAGTGACACTTGCACCATGCCTACTGCATGGGGTAAAGACCCCACAAATAAAACTACTTATGCTGAGGCACTTGCAAGTAACCTTCCTAAAACACTAAGACCTCCTGCACAGCACAATCAAAAAAATAGTCCTCAGCCATCACATAAACATGCTATTAAAATACCACCCACAGCTGCACATAACAACACTGTATCCAATACCCTTCCATGCTAAGCCCTTAAGACTAACTAGCACACAGCCAAATTTCCTGGCCATTCATGGTTCTGTCCCCCTCACCAGACTAAGGACAGAGACATGTTTAACTGCCTTTCCAGGACTAGGATCCATCAAGTCACACAGACACTCAGGTCATTGACCCACAGGAACCAGTATGACTCTGTCAAAGTCCATGTGAGTTTTAATGATCTGATACCTCCTTTGACGATATGAAACGAGACATGATCAAGCTCGCTGATTGTGTTCTTAGGCAGGTATGAATGTAGCACTGAACAGCATACTGCCTTCTCCAAGGATGATGTCACATTACCAACAGAAAATGATTGACTTTAACAACTGGCTTAAGCTGCTGGTGTCAGTCCAAAGAGGTACACTATTTGACAGCTTGGGAGCACATGGTTGACAGACCATGCTGCTTTGCCAAGGATGACCTGGACCTTTCTAGGCTTTCAGATCCTGGCGAAGACCTTTTCCACTTCCACAGTGCCTTTTTTAGGTAATGACAGACTGCTAAACCTCTCAACTTAACTGAACTTATGAAGGAATATTTGAAGTTAGTACTGCTGAATGTTAGAAGACTTAACAAGAAACTCCACTCCATTCAGGCATTTCCCTCCCTGGAGAGTGTAGACACCTGTATAGTAACAAAGACATGGTTTAAAGTCACAGAAAGTACAATGTTATAATGCATTTCACACCAGCTATTGCACAGGAGGGAATTAAAGGTGGAGTTCTCTCGGTCTATATTAAAAACAGCCTCACATCCCGACTACTTGATGTGTGTGATCCACTGGAATTCATACATGTGCAACTCATAAACAGGGTCTTGTATCATATACTTGCTACCTATAGGCCCCCTTCCATTTCCCAGAGAATCCATACTACCTACCTCAATGTATTACTATCCCTCACCATCCAACCCAATACAGTCTTCATGGAGGATCACCACTACCCCTCTATACATTGTGAATCCTGCACCACTTCTAATCCACAAGTCCAGTGATTCCTAAACTTCATTAATGCCAACAACATGGAACAGTTGGTCTATTCTCCTACCAAGGGTACGAACATCTTTGACTTTGTTGTAATCACAAATGGGGAAGTGATGTTCCTCACCCAATGTAGTGTCCTAACTTGTCAGATCTGACCATAAGCAGTATTTCTTGAAATAAAAATTAAATCTGGAGACCCAGCAAAACCAAAAATCATTGGGAACTATTCCAAAGCCAGCCTCTCTCTCTCTGCTAAGAGACACCTTTGATAAATTCCAAGCATCCCCAAACCCAGTAAACACCATAGCATATGCTGAGCTATTTACAAATGCTTTCTGAAGAAATATTGATAGCTGTACAGTGAGCTGTACCCACTTGTATTAAAAATAAGACAAAATCAAAAGACAAGCCATCTTGGTGGAATGACAATATCAATTAGTTATACAACAAAACAAACATCTTGGCCGAGCATAAGAGGAACGAATTTCACCATACTAAAAATCCCCTAAATAGGTAGCTAAGTGGGTTAATTAATACTTCAAAGGCTAAATTTGAAGAAAAAAATTGCTTCTCAGGCAAATAACCACAAAGAATTCTACAGATATATCCATAACCTCAAGGGAAATACATAGCAATGTACAGAACTTCTTGTAAATGGCATCACCTACAGTTAACCAGAGGACATTGCCAACCTTTTGCAAACACGTTCAGCTCAAATTTCTCCACCCACTCCCCAACAGACCAAAGGAAATACTGCATACCACAATATCCCCAACCATTACTAAGGAACAGGTCATCAGTGTACTTTCCTAGGCCAAAAACATCAAAGGGCCCCGATAACATCCCAGGATGCTCACTAAATAGCATGAAACATGACCTCTCTGGTCCACTTGAATCACTTTTCAACTGGAATCTACAGTCAGGTTTCGTCTCCAAGGAATGGGAAATGGAGGAAACAAAGAGTCTTCCTAAAATCCTTCGTTCTATGAAGATAAAAATGAAGCTATGTACATCCAAATGGTGAGGCATGTACTCTCCTTTTTGGAATATTTTGGAAAGAAAATGGATAAATTGATTACTTGGTTGATGTTTGTCTCAGAGGCTACTTTTGGTAGAAAAGATGGACTGGTACATAAGGTGACTCTATCTTTATGGAAAGTTTAAGGCAGTTTTGAAGAGAGTGCTTGGAGTTCAGAAACTCACTGAGCTGAAAGATTGTCTTCCAAGAGAGAAATCTGACATCAAACTTGGCTGATGGCTCAAAGGGAGGTTGAGCCAAGCTCTACAACATAACATTAAGGTCCCATGGTGGGATAGAGTCGTTAATTGGAGGTCTAAGTAAGAAGGTCCATTTAATGAAAGCTTTGCATAACCTGGAGGAAGCTAGAGGGAAAGCATTTTCTCCAGTGCGATAATTAGAGATGGCTGCTCGCTGAACTTTGATGATGGAAAGACCTAGCACCTCCTTGAAGAACTGAAGCAAGGAAATCTAAAGCAGCAGGAATAGGAGCAGTAAAGGGATCTAATTCTCTCTGATGTACCCAATAAGAAAATCTTTTCCATTTACTCTCATATATATTTTTAGATGAGGCTTTCAGGGATGATATTAAAATTTGGTGAACTGGGGAAGAAAGCCTGGGCTGTCTAGCAATCACTGGTATTGGAGAAACTATGTAGTCAACTTGAAGCCTAGAATATCTGGGTGAGCCATCCCTGTGAGATGAGATATCAGATCTGGACTGGGTTCCAGTGTCCAAGGAGGACATAGGAAGTGAGACCACAGAAAGGGGAACCTAATTTGTTAAGGCCAATGGGGGGCAATTAAGATAACCTTGCTCTTCAACCAGTGTGCTTTCTGAAGAAATTTGGGGATTAGAGGTAAGCATACAGGAGACCGGAGAACCAGATGTGGACTACAGCATCTCTCGGTGACTCCCCCTGAGAGGGGATTATGACAAAAAACCTGCTGCATTTGTTGAGGGGAGAGGCAAAGAGATTGCAATAAGGTTAACCCCATCAATGGGCGAGTATCTCCTCCACCTTACAGTTGAGAGACCACTCATGAGGCATCAGTATAGTTCTGCTGAGCTTGTCAGCTAGAACACTGGATTTCCCCTGTATGTCTATTGCTAGAAGAAAGCGGTTGGAGGAGATCACCCAGTGTCACACCCTCAATGCTTCTCAGCAAGGGGGGCAGGACCTGGTTCTCCCCTGTTTGTTGATGCACCAGACTGCAGACATGCTGTCTTATCTGGATAGCAACTGCTCCTAGAGGAAGACAGGTCTGAAAGGACTACAATGCTAAAAGGACCGCACTTATCTCTAGGATGTTCATATGCAAATTGGTCTCTTATGTGGGGACTATGTGCCTTGAACAGTCTATCCCAAGAAATGCCCCCTCACCCCAATTGTGAGGCGTCCATGGTACCTGTGTGGTCATTGGGTGTGGGAATACAAAGGAATGACAAACTTCACTGGACTGAATCTACCAAAATAGGGAATCTCTGCAAACCAGAGAAAGCTTTATAGGGTGATTCAGAGGTTGTTGAAGAATCGACCATTGAACTGCCAAAGCCCACCGAAAAATCCACATGTGGAAATGAGCAGCTGGAAGTAGTAATCGCTGCAGCCACTGACCCTAAGGCTTGAAGAACCAATTTTGCTGGGGGAGTAGTATGTGAAAGAATCTGAAATGCAATTTTAAGGTCTGTACTCTGTTTACTGAAAGAAAGGCCAACTGATTGTTTGTGTCCAGGCAAGCTCCTATAAACTCTAATACTTGAACCAGCTGAAGTTGGGACTTGGAATAATTGACTGTGATCCCCAAAGACTGGCATAATTGGAGTAAGTAGTCCCTGGCTTTTTCAAGCAGATGTGATTGGGGCTGTGAGAAGCAAGTTGTCTAGATAAGGAAACACACTGAATCTGAGCAGTCTGAGATGAGCTGCTACCACTGCCATACATTTGATGAACACCCTGGGGGCTGTGGTGAGCCCAAAGGGTAGGGCTCTGAACTGATTATGACTGGCCCCCAGCCAAAAGTACACATATCTCCTGCAGCATCTGTTCATCTTGATGTGATAGTATGCATCCTGGAAATCCATGGAGCACATCCAGATGCACTTCTACAGAAGAGGCAGAATGGACTGAACCTTGACCATCCTGAACTTGGAGTTCTTCACAACTGATTTTGATTGATGAGATCCAAAATGGGCCTTACATCCCCTGTTTTCTTTGGCATTGAAAAGAACCTTGAGTAAGTTCCAAATCTTCTCTGGTCTGGTAGGACCTCCCGGATAACCCAGTTGTCTCATAGCTTTTGAACTTCTAGAGCTGCTAACTCCCACTAATTGGGTGAAACAATGGGGAGATTTTTGTTTGGGTGGGGGAGTTTGCCAAAAGGGAATGGAATATCCTCTAGATATAATTCTTTGCACTCAAGTGTCTTTTGTGATGGATACCCAGGATTCCATGTGCAAAGATAAACACCCCCAACTGCCTCCAAATAAGAAGGCAACCTTTAGGAGCACTAAAAGGGTCTATCAAAGAATAATCTTGAATTCCTTGGTTTTGCAGACCCTCCTCTGCCACGAGGATGGCATCTTGCATTGGAATTTCCCCCTCTGCCTCTGGGAGAAAATTCCCTTTGTGCGTCCTGAAAAGATGGGAGAAAGAATAGTTGTGTAAAATTTTACCAGAAATGTACATGTCCTTCTCTTCTATGTTGCAGTATTCTTTACATTTGTGGGAAGGCCTCCGGATCAAGTGACCTGAAGTCTGGCCAGAATACAACAGCTTTTAGCTACAGCAAGTGTGTGGGACTTCACAAGTATGTGCTGGCAACATCAGTCATAAAAGGAGATCCAAATGTAAATCTTCAGAACTGAAATGCCCCAGTTTGAACACCAGAGCAAAGGAAAAAATCTGCCAAACAAGAAAAAAGCAAGGTATAGGGGGAAGCAGGGAGGAATAGAATACTGCAACATAGAAGAGAAGGACATCTATGGTTATAGTAAGATTTTACACAACTATTCTATGTCCTTCTATTCAATGTTGCAGTATTCTTTACATGTGGGAAAATATCTAAGCTTACTAAAAACCCTAGGAGGAGGAAGGCACAGAGGAGCTTTCTACAAAGCCATGGATCTAGAAATGCTATCCAACTTGTAATGTTTGGTGAAAGTATGAACTGAAGACCAAGTAGCAGCCTCTAAAATGGTGTTAGTATTCAAGCCTTTAAAGACTGCACCTGAGGAAGGTACAGACCTAGTGGAGTGAGCCTTAACAGGAGCAGGAACAGTCTTACTGTGAAAGTCATAACACAACAAAACTGCCTTAGAAATTCAAGAAGAAATTGTCTGTTTAGAGACAGCAAACCCAGAGCCCTGGGATGAAAAGAAGCAAATAGCTGATCAGACTTTCTGATAGCCTTAGTTTTATCCAAATACAATCTGAGTTGTTTATGTACATCCAAGGTGTGTAAAATCCTCTCAGTGGAGGACTGAGGAGAAGGGAAGAAAGTAGGCAATTGAATAGATTGATTAAGAGACAACTTATTCATCACCTTGGGCATAAAGGAGGGATTTGTATGTAAAGATACTCTATCCTTGTGAAAAACAAGAAAAGGTGGAGAAGCCATCAAAGCTTGAATCTCCAAAACCCTCCTAGCAGAGGTTAAAGCTAGCAAAAGAACTGTTTCCAGGTACAAACATTTAAGGAAGCTGACTGCAAGTTCAAAAGGTGCTCTAAGACTAATTCAAATCCCAAGGAAGTGGAACTGGTTTCCTGAGAGGCTTAATATAAAGGACACCCTTAAGAAAATGTTTAATTCCAATCTGGGCTAGGGACAGCAGCTGCACCCCCACCCCCATCTGCTGTAAATACATTCCCCAGTTAACTTTTTCTTTTTAGTTATCAGTAAACCTAGATAAAGCCCTAGGCGAAAAAAGGTAACCCAGTAGATACACTGGAATTGCCCACTTGTAAAATAGAGGCAAAAAGGTACAATCTTTAGCCTGGGGGTGGTTCTAGCCAGCTCCATTTGCTAAGCTCACTCCGCTCCCCTCCCTGCCCCCTATTCCCACCCGCTCCCAGTACCTCTACATTTATTCTTAGCCTTAACTGCACCCTAATTGCCAGCAATTAGGCTACACCACTACTCACCCCCTCCCCCTACATCCAACACAATCATGCTAGTACCTAATATAATAACAATCTTAACCTGCGTAGTTCTAGCTCACATTACATCCTACCAAGGCTACACAGTCACATGCCCCAACAACTTCCACTGTACTCCCTTAACACCCTCCCTCAAACATTTACACTATAACTACACAACCCCTGCCATGTAAACCATCCTCTCAATACACACACTCCATTACCAAACACCGAACACACACAAAAATAAAATATCCCTAAGATACCATAAGCAATTTACTATGTATAAAAAACCTATTCAAAACACCCTCTATAAACTAGCCCTTGCTGGAGACATCCATCCAAACCCTGGTCCTCCCAAATCCAACCCAACCACAAACCCTAGTCCAAGCAACCCCACAACTCAACGCCTAGCCAACAAAAAAACAATAGAAATACTTATAATGTCCCTAAACATCAGAAGCACATGCAATAAAATCCAAGAACTACACACCAGCATAAGCATATATTCCCCAGATATTCTCTTCCTAACTGAACCTGGCTCAAACCTCACATCAAAAGTGAGGAAATACTTCCACCTGAATACAACATCCTTTGCATAGACAGATTGTCCAAAAAAGGAGGTGGTGTAGCAGTGATATTTAAACACCACCTCAATATTCAACTCCTGAACTCATTTGCCCCTTACCACAACAATGAAGAAATCCTTTATGTCAATCTCAAACTAAACCCTAACAAAACAATCAATATCATCGGATGCTATTTCCCACCAGGGCAAAATATTACACCCCTAGAAAATCTCCTGAGCTGGGCTACTCTTTCTCTACTCCAGGAAACCATCATTCTCGGTGACTTAAACATCTACTGGCTATCTCGTAATAACAGTCTCCCAACCATTCACCTTAATCTCCATGGATTCACTCAACTCATTCAATCCCCTACCTGAATCAACAAAACCCCTAACAATCATACCTTACTTGACTGGATCCTAGTCAACAAAGCCCCTCACTCTTACCTAGCAGGCTGCTTACACCTGACAGTCTTAGTGACCACTCCCCCACTTTCCTAATTCGGCACCACACAAACAGTCTGAAGCCCATTATCCACAGGCAAATGTGGAACAAGTCCAACTTCAACCCCAACTCCTTCATCTCCTCCCTGCAAAAAAGTAACTGGTCACCACTAAAATACCTCAACATAAATGAGGTGGTCCACTTCTTCAACAGTACCTTTCTCTCCATCCTAAACACCCATGCTCCTGTAAGAAATGCCAAAGTCAGATCCAGGCGTGCCTCATGGTTACAAAAGACCACCAGAACACTAATGAAATCCAGAGATAAGGCCTGGGAGTACTGGCGACTAACAAAAAATAACTCAGGCAATCATTCCTTGAACTGTGCAATAAAGCCAAAAAACATATAAAATTAGACAAATCCTTCTACTATAATTCCACCCTAAACTCTACCAACCACAACCTTAAGCAATTCTGGTCCACTATTACCACTATCCTCCACCCAGGGAAGGTTGATACCTCCAGCCGTCCATTCCTCCCTCCTCCAGCAGTATTGCTGAATCCTTCAACAAACACTTCACTGAAACTATAACATCTCTAAACAAACACTTCTCTACAACAGCCCCCCAACTCCTAACCCTAAACCTCCCACTCCTCTTTTCTTCTTCACCTACCTCCAACATAAAAAGACTATTGTCAAAACTTAAACCCACCAAACTCTCAGCTGACAACCTCCCCTCTGAATACAAGAACATTGCAGCTGATACACTAGCCTACCCACTTTCAATTCTAATTAACCGGTCCATAACAGAAGGTTATGTTCTCTCGATATGGAAAATATCTCACATCATTCCCCTCCACAAAGGCACCCCCTCCACTGACCTCTCCAATTACTGCCCCATTGCTATCCTCTCCCCTCTCTCCAAGATACTTGAAAAATGTATCAACACCCAGGTATCCAACTACCTCCTACCTAATAATCTCCTTTCCAAAACCCAACATGGTTTCAGGCCATATCACAGCACTACCTCCGCTCTTGCTCTCCTTCACCAACACTATACTTCATCACAAAAACAATGGCCTCTTCTCTACTGCTGTATTTCTAGATCTCTCAAAGGCCTTTGACATGATATCTCATGAGCTACTACTCTCCCCAACCTCTCCTTCTCATAGTCCTTCTCACAATCAGCCTGCAACTGGTTCCACAGCTATCTACATGGATGCCAGCAATCAGTAATCTGGGACGATAACATATCACCTTGCCTCCCAGTTACTCTTGGAGTTCCCCAAGGGTCTATTCTTGGCCCTCTGCTATTCTCACTTTTCACTAACAACCTACATACTGCCACCACACAAGCATCTCTTATACAGTACGCAGATGACTCTACTCTCATCTGCGCTGCTCCCACTCTACCAGAACTACAACAAATCACACAGGAATCATTCTGTTCTGTAGAAAGCTGGCTATCCAATGCTCAGCTCCTACTCAACCCAAGTAAGACAAAACGTCTCCTGTTCCAACCTTCCAAAGCCACCCAAAAAAACCCCACTCAACATTCTTGCCAAAGACAATACCATCATCTCTCCATCAGAACACACAAAATTACTCGGTGTGGAAATAGACAACAAACTTAGATTTGACACCCACATATCTCTCACAATAAAAAAAGTTCACAAGAAACTTGGTGCATTATATCGAAGCCACCAATTCCTAACTAAGGTGGCTGGAATCTCCATAGCCAATTCCCAGCTAATCTCCACCCTACTCTATGCATCGCCCATACTTACCAACCTTAAACAGACAGACCTACACAAGCTGGATGCTTGTTGCAACAAAATTGCTAAATTTGCCACTGGAACCTCCTACCACAGCCATCACTGTATCTCCCTTAAAGAACTAAATTGGCTAGAACTCCCACAACTCCTTCACTTTAATCAACTCACCCTCGCTCATAAACTTATTAACCACCCCCTTAACATCCCTTCCCTTCAAACCCTTCTCCAACCCTGTCACCCCACTAGGCCCCTAAGATCAAGCAACAAAAATCACTGTTATAAAACCCAAAAACTCAGCAGGAGAAGCCATATTTTATGTACCATATCTAAACTTTGGAACAATCTTCCACCCTCTAACTACTCTACCTTCCAGCAGTCTTTTCAAGACTGCTCCCAAATTCCACTTAAATTTGCACTTGCTTTGTCCTTGTTCTAATCCAGACTAACACCCCCAACCTAGACTCTTAACCCAACTATACTACCGCCACTACTAACCACAGTCAGAAATAGCTAGTTGTCTTTACATACTTTAACATCTTGTCTGACAACTTTGTTACTAATATCATAAATAACAAGAAACTATCTTAACTTGCAACATTTACTGTATATATTGTTGATCAATATCTTGTTACTGTATTAAAGCCAACAACCTGTAATGTTGTTTACTATTGCTGGAACTTTGTATCTCTATTTATCATGTACATGATATGGAGCTTTTCTCCCCGGGCATCCGCTGAAAAAGGACCTGCCTACAGTAGGAATTTCCCGGTACACAAATGTAAATAAATAAATAAAATAATAATCTGGAAGCCAAAGGTGGAGAAAACGGCAGACAGGCAGAAATGGCTAACAACTGAACTTTCACTGATGAAGCCAAACAACTTAAGTAACACACACAAGTAAGAAAGAACTACTGGCTACTGGAACATCTACTGAAAATGGATCTGGATTTTGAGAAATACACTAAATTGAAAATCTCTTCCATTTGGATAAGCAAGATTTCCTATTATTGGGTTTCCTGGCCTCCTGCAGTACCCTATGCACACCCTCTGAAAAAAAAGGTATCTGAAAGGAATCAAAAGTTTAACACCCACAAAGTCAGTTGTAAGGTTGACAGATGTGGATGAAGTAGAGATCTATTTTCCTATGTGAGAAGGTCCACTTTGTGAGGTAACTTGTGATGGCTGCCCTTGGCTAAATGCAGAAGAGGAAGGAACCAATGCTGACTTGGCCAAAAGGGAGTCACCAGCAAGATTTTTGGTTTGTGCTGCTGAATTCTGAGCAGGATTTTTGAATGAGAGGAAAGGGAGGATGCATAGAGAAACATCTCCTTCCATAAGAATGAGAGGGCATCTACCTTCCAAGCCAGATGATGTGGGACTCTGGCACAAAATAGAGGAAGTTGTCTGTTCAGAGGGGATGCAAAAAGATTCAGTAGAGGAGTACCCCACCAAATGGACCAAGTCCAGAAACACATCCCTGTGAAGCATCCATTTGGAGGATTGAGAAATTAGCCTGCTTAGTGTGTCTGCCACAATGTTTTGGGTGGATGGGATGTAAACCATTTAGAGTCACGTTGTATTGAACTGCCATATCCCATGCCATGAGAGCTAATCTGCAAAGAAGGTAAGATTTTGTCCCCATCTTGTTGACATACCAAAGGACTGTAGTGTTGTCTGTAAAGACTTTCAGAGGGCCTGGATGAAAGAAAAGATGAAAAGCCTGTAGAGCTAAAATAAAAGCCCTCATTTCCTTCATGTTTATATACTCTTTTTTGTGAGAGACACCAAAGACCCTGCACCTTCTTTAATGCAAAAGTTGCCTCAGCCTATGTCTGAGGCATCTGTGAACAAATCTTGAGTTGGCTGGGGCAGAAGAAGAGGAACTCCTGGATTCAGAGAAAGTTGTTGAATCCATCAAAGGAGCTTGGATTTTAGGCATGGGAGAAGAGGGGATAAACTCCAGATGGTGAGCATGCTGCATCCAAACTGATTTTAGGTACCAGTGAAATATCCTCATGTGGAGTTTTGCAAGGTGCAGCATAGGTATTTTTGCCAATGTCATAAACCCTAGAGGTCTCACAAACTCCCTGGCTGTAATGTAGGGAAGAGGGATAAGGCTTTCGAAGAAGGAAGTGGGGGACACAATTTTTTTCTGGTGGAAGAAAAGCCATCATGAAGTCTGTTTTGAACCTGCACCCTAGAAATATGTGATTTTGTGAAGTGAAAAGAAAAACATTTTGAAATTTATGGTGAGACCCAGGTTTCATGGGAGAGAGTTGTCAAACTGAAGATTTTAAATCAACTGTTCTGACTGATGAGCCAGGAAAAAGTTAATCGTCCAGGTATGGATATACCTGAATACTCTTGACCCTTAGGAAAGCAATCACAGGGACCATGCACTTTGTGAATACCCTTGGGGCAGTTGAAAGTCCAAAAGGCAAGGCAGAGAACAGAAAGCGCAAAGAAGCCACAGAGAAACATAAACATTTCCTGTAAAGAGGATGGATAGATGTGTAAAGTTAGGCATCCTAGGATGGATAGGTATCTGAAGGTAGGCATCCTTGATGTCTACAGAAGCCATGAAAGACTGAGGAGGAAACAATGTTGGTAAAGACAGAATAAAGAAAGTTGGTACTTTTAGGAAAGTGTTTAAGTTGGGATAGGTCCAGAATTGGTCCCCAAAACCATCCTTTCTGGAACAAGAAACATTCTTGAGTAAACCCCCCCCCCCCCACACTACCTCTCTGGTCCACTGGTACATGCTGAATTGTGCCTTGAGAAAGTAATTCCCTCAGGACCTGTGGAAACAAAGTCAACTGGTTTGTAGAGGGCTGTAGAACACCTACGAAATGGGGAAGATTTTTCCAAGTCAGAAAATATCTTTGTCGGATAACAGAAAGAACCCAAGAATCCGGAGTTATACTTGCCCAAGCTGGAAAAGAAAGGGGTAGATGAAGAGACAGAGTAAGACTTGGAAGAGGCTGGTAGTCACAGAGTACTTGGCCTGGCTGGAAAGGGCTGCTGGGATGAAGGACCAGAACCAGAAGTCTTAGACTGGGGAGGTTTTCTTGCAGTCTTTTTAGATCTGGAAGAAACAGAGGAAGAATATGGACACATCTGTCTCCAGTCCTAACAAAGCTAAGTCTTCGTGGGAACATTTCTGTAGATTTTTGGAACAGGGGACACAAAAAGCTGCTTCAAATCTTGAAGTTCCTTTCCCTTCTCCTTTAAAGACTTAAATAGATCTGCAGCTGCAGAACCAAAAAGTGTAGAGTTATCTACAAGTGCATCCATCAATTTTGCTTTGATGTCATCTGGCAAACGTTTAAGCTTCAACCAAGAGTGCTTTCGAAGGACAGAGCTAGAAGCAGCTGCTCTAGAGGATGCTTCAATTGCATCACAGCTGCATTTAATTGAGTGTCTAGCCACTTGTGAAGAAGCTGCTAATAGAGATATAACCTGATTTTTTTAGGTCAGTCTGGAAGCTGTGAATGAGCTTGACAGGCCTTTGAAAGCAGGGCCAATGAATACCTGGACATGCGTTTAATAGTGTATACCTATGATAGCCAAAGTGGAAAAAGTATACATTTTCTTATAAAGTCTTTCCATAATTTTAATCTCCTTATCTAAAGGAAGAAGCTTAGAAGAAGGTGACAACCTAGAGAACCTGTCTGAAACAATGGATGCTACAGGTGGATCAGCTGAAATACACTTGTATAGGAATTTGCAGTCATCAGGCACCTTGTAGAACCTGTCTGGCCTTTAAGAGCAGGAGCCTGTGAATCAGGGGTCTTAGAAGTAGATGAAAAATTATCCAAAATTACTGGCATAATAGGAGGCACAGCAGAAAGAGGAGTTATTTCCATTTGTAAAAGGTCATAATACCTTTTTTGCTCTTCTAAGATCTGTAAGCAGTCCAACTTAAAAAACATTCTCTCATTTTAATGGTCTCCCCAAAAGAAACCTCTTTTACCAGGGAATCTGCCCCACTGGACTCTTCCTCTGGAGAAGCATATTCTAAAGGGGAAGTAATTTGTGTAGAGTATGCCAAGAGGAAGAATCATCAGGTAATTCTTGTTTCGTAACCCTTTTAGCAGGAAATCATGTGAAAGAAGGAACAGAAACAGTAGTGGAAAGCTTCAGAGCCATCAAAGCCTTAATCAGCCCCTGCGAAAATGTATCCTAGTCAGATTGTGGAGAGGAAGGGGACTGAGAATGTTTGGCTTTCCTATTTTTAATTAACATGCATTTCTGCATGCCTAGAGAAAGAACCCAACATAGGCTTGGCTTCTGTGGCTGTCTTCAGAATCTGTTCCCTAGCTGGAGTAATACGTACATCCCTGGGAACTTCACCACAATAAGCTGTAGCTCCTCTTGTCTATCTGAAATAGACATCTGGACTGCCTCTGAAGATGTGCCATGGTTGGATTCTTTAACGGCTTCTGAGGTACCTGCTGATGAACTGGACCCAACCTCTGAACGTAACTCCGGGTCTTCACTAACCTCAAGGGTAAGTTGGTGGATAGAGGTGAAGCTGAAGAGGATTCAGGCCTAGGTTTACTGACTTTTCTCTTCAAAGTTGGCTCAGCCGAAGGACCCAAGGAACCCTCCATAACATCTTTAGCTAGTCTTTTAAGTCATTGATTCTCCAAGTAAAGATTCAAAGCCGAAAGTCAGCTTTGCAATGTTTTTGGGACAAAGGCCTGACAAATGCAACAAGAACAATAGTCGAGATTGGGGGCTAGACAGAAAAGACACCTACACTTGCCCTTCCTGAATGACATGAACTAAGCAAAGAAGGTATTAGCAAAGAAATAAATCATCAATGGGTTACTTATTTGAAAGCTGGCAGCAACCAATAGAATCATGCAGCAGACTGATGTATGAATCAAGTGTTCCAAATGGTGGCAGAAAAGTTCTGAGGGCTTGTACTTGTAAACGTCCTTTTATGGCTGATGTTGCCAGCACATATGTGAGACATCTCATGTACCTGCAGTAGCTAAAAGCTGTTGTATGCTGGCAAGACATCGGGTCGCTTGGGCGGAGGACTTCCACACATGTAAAGAATACTGCAACATTGAATAGAAGGACATATTTCCCTTTGTGAGTCCCGAAAAGGTTCTTGTGATTTTCAGAACCACATCTTCTTACCACTGTGCTGATTCCTAGAAAAGGATCTCTGCGGGGTAGAAAAATGGATTCCCATGGCAGACAAGGTCTTTCCATCCTGCTTTGAACAGGAAATTGTTTCTTTTACTGTGGGCTCAAACAAAGAAGATCCATCAAAAGGACCATTGATGAAAGAAGACTTAAAGGGCTCCACAAAGTCACACAAGTGCATCCAGGCATGTCTCCTGATGGCCATGCCTGAACCAGTCTCCTGTGAGGAACATTTCGCTGCATGAGAGATTAACCTCATGGATGCATTACAGATCGATTGCATGGTGGCCAGCTGTTCCTCTACCAAGATGGACCTGTGACTAGACTTAGAGAGTTCCTTAATCAAGTCTCTCTGTAATCTGATAAAATGCACCAAGTAGCTAAGTGACAGTAACGCACAGGTCACCAAGGCATAAAAGCACTTTCCAAAACTGTCCATCTTCCTAGACTCTCTATTAGGAGGATGAACAGAGGAGCTTTGTTCAGCCAGCTCCTTCTTTGTGGCTGCCGCCACAACCATGGAATCTACAGGCACTCCCTTACTCTAATAGGGCCGGTCTTTTGGGTGGAGCGAGAATCTTGTCCTCGCAACGGGGAATTAGTTCTATCATATCTGGCTCCTTCCATGCTCGGTGGGACACAAGATCTACAAGGTCATCTGCCAGACAGGTAATCCAAGAAGTAGATGGGCTAGACCCAAAGGCTTCTAGGAACACAGACCTCCTGGGAAGGGGGATTGGAAGACCATCCACCTTTTTGGCTAAGGATCTCCGAAGATGATATGTTATCGTGCTGATCTGGGAGGATCCTTCCCTTTCACTGAAATCAGTGTCTTTGGTTAAAGTGCCTCCTCTTACACAAGCTCTTCCACGGAACCCCTTCAGTGGGATGATCTGGAGAGGTACCGAAAAAAATGATAAGTTCCTGAGCAGGCCCTGTATGGAAGCTCATACAGGTTGGCTGTCACTATGGAATAGGTAGAAGAGGCTCAGAAGTCCAATTTGAAGGGAGTATGGCAGTAGGATTCAAAGAAGCAAGAGTTGAAAGAGCGCTCAGGTGAGAGAAAAGTAGGATTCAAAGAAGCAAGAGTTGAAAGAGCGCTCACATGAAAGAAAACCCTCTCCGCCACCTCAAAATCAGAAAGACCGGAAGAAGCCATAGCCAACCTCACCAGAGCCGTACCTCCAGGTGCCATTGAGCTCAACCCTGCCCAGACTCCCATCTCGAGGGAGGAGTCAAGACTGGTGTTGTCCAGTGCTGAGGCTCTGATGGGAAGCAATGGCTCCAAAACTCTTGGAGTTGAAGGCATCCCCCCAGATCTTGTGCTGACACTTTGGCTCTGAGACTCATCCTGCTCAAGGAGGGTTGGCATCAAGTGTGGTTTTGTGAAGGGGAGGCAAACATTTGGAAATATTAACAGAACATTGATGATCCAGATGGAAGCAGAATGTAAGAAAGTGCCACTTTTATTGGAGGGTCTTGATGCAGAGAAAGCATTTGACAGAGCAGACTGGGACTTCATGAGCAGGGCAGTGGAAGCATTTGCTTTCCCTGATACAATTATAAGAATATATGAGGGACCGGCGGCGCACATTAAAGTGGGAGGGGTCCTCTCCAATAATTTCTGCTTGAGTAGAGGAACCAGGCAGGGTTGTCTGCTTTGCCCTTTGTTGTTTGCATTATATTTAGAACCACTGGCAAAGAAAATAAGGGACTCAGAAATTCAAGGATATAATTGTTATGGTAGGAAAAGCTGGCTCTATTTGCAGATGACATTATTCTATAAATGACAAAACCAGAAAGGGACAGAACATTTTAAGACAGTTTCAAATCTCAGGATACAAAATTAATGAAGCTAAAACAAAGGCAGTAGCGGTAAATTATGTACCCATACACAAATTGGTCCAACAACATCCATATTTATGGGGACATGATAAAGTGAAGTATTTAGGAGTATGGATTAGAAATGACTCTGTGGTGGCAGCTAAGGATATGTGGGAAGAGACTAAACAGAAGATAATACAAAAATTGAGAAACTGAAGTGTTGTTACATGGACATGGATACTAAGATACAAGACATTAAAATGTGTTTAGTCCCTTTATTCTTATACACAGGTCAGGCATACTTTTATCAACCGGAGGAGAAATTGTGGACAGCAATTAAAAAAGAGTTGAAGGATTTTATCTGGGAAGGGAAGACAGCAAGGGTTAAATGAGATAAGCTGATTCTATCAATAGAACAAAGTGGTCTAGGATTACCTAATTTGAGAGGGTATTTTAGAGCAACACAGTTAAGTCTCTTATATATAGCACAGGCATAACACTATCATTCAAGGTGGAAAGGGATGATGATGATGCAGGGAGGAAGCTCAAGAAATAAGGAGATATTGGGATTTTGGATGCAGACTCTTAAGGAGAACAACCAAAATCATACAGAGTATTATATTCATGAAATAGCAAGGAGTATTCTAAGAACCAAACCAGTTCGAGAATGGAGAAGAGTTTTTGCTTATAGGGCTGACTGTGGTCAGGGATAAAAATAATAAGCAAGAGGGGGCTGGAATTTATTGGAGAAAATTGGCAAAGGAACCAAGGTATTGGAACAAATAACTAGAAAGGTAATAGAATAGGATGAGGCCAAACATTTATTTGGACTGCAGGTTAAAGATTGCCTTCCCTATCAAGGACTGATATCAGAGTATAGGCAAAGGGAAAGAAATAGGGGGCCCCTAAATGAAAGACGAGCACTGCTGGAGTTTTAATAGAATGCAAAACAGAAGCTGGCATTAAAAAAGGAATAATTAGTACAGCATATAAAATACTGCATGATAATTACAAGAATCAATCAGAGGAGCTTAGAAAGGATTGGGAAGAGAGACTGGATAAGCAATTCACAAAGAGACAATGGGGGGATATATGTATAGCTCCCAAATATGAAACAAAGTCTAGAAGATTTAGGATCTTTGCCTGGAAATGTTTACATAGGTATTTTTATACCCCAAGTAGACTCCAAAGAATTTTTCCTCATAGGTTCATAGGTAGGTACTAGGCTATCGGCCCAAGGGCCTATGTAAGCCTAGCCAGCAAAGTACCATAGCTTATGCCACCCAAGAAAGTTATTTTCCTGTGCCACTGTCCAGCAGAGGCACAGAAGTGATCCCCAGGGTATATTTCCTATTTCCCATCCACTCATCAAGATTTTTCTTGAAGAGTGCTAATGAAGAACCTTGCTTGACATAGATGGGTAGCTTGTTCCAGAGTATAGGAAGTCTCTGGGACAGGAATCTATCCCTCCAGTGTGTCCTGTTTATTGTGGTGACAAGGTTTATGTCCCTAGAGTGTGTAGCTCGGAGGGATTGGGATTTCTTTAGGTGTAGCATGCCCAACAGCTCTGGGTTTGACATAGCTTTATATGTTAGGCAGAGATCACCTCGGAGTAGGTGAAATGCTATGGAGTAAAGCTGGAGTTTTCTGAGGCAGTTAGTGTAGGGCATTTGTTTGAGGTCAGTAATCCTCTTTGTGAGGTACTTCTGTGGCCTTTCCAGCTGCTGCAGATGTCTTGTGAGGTACATTCCAAAAGGGGCGTTGTACTCTATAATGGGTCTAATGAGTGACGAGTAGAGGGGAACAATGACCTCTTTTTTCCTGGATGAGAACCCTTTTATGATGAGGTGTGCCACATAGAAGGACGTCCTGAGTACTGTGGTGATGTGACTATCAAAGGAGAGACTACTGTCCACCTGGGTCCCAAGGTCTCTTATCATGCATTCGGTGTTAAGTAGATTGCTGCCTATGTGGTAGTTCATGGGTACAGAGTTTTTACAAAAGGGGATGACACTGCACTTTTTGGCCTTGAGCTTGAGGCCATGGCTCTGACACCAAGCATCTGTCACTGTGAGGTCCTTCTGTAGGATGTCCACATCATTTGGGTTCTTGACTATGGCTCCTAGCTTGCAGTCATCTGCAAACTTCATTAGCCAGAGGCCTTCTGTGTTGGGCTGTACTTCAGAGAAGTAGATACCAAATAGAAGAGGTCCCAGGACGGAACCCTGTGGTACTCCACTTGTCACTGCTTTGAGGTCAGATTTGGAGTCTGCAACTTTTACAGTGTGGGTTCTGTCAGTGAGCAAGTTGGCAACCCATCTTGTGGCGTAGGGATTTATATCTAGTTTAGTGAGTTTAGCTATAATTTCAGAATGGGGGATGGTGGCGAAAGCCTTGGCGAGGTCAAGATAGGCTGTGCGCACCACCTTACCCTCATCCACGGCTTTGGTGACTGCCTCAATGAAGTTGATCAGGTTCAGGAGGCATGATCTGCCTTTCACAAACCCGAACTGGGAAGGATCCAGAGTTTGGAGGTTACCAATGTCTTTGTTTAGGAGTTCCATGATGATACGTTCCATGGCCTTGCAGACCAGGCTCATCAGGCTAATAGGTCGATAGTTCCCGGGATCAGTGGTGTCTCCCCATTTGTGGAGTGGGATAACTGTTGCTGTGTGCCATTCAGTGGGCACAAAGCCTGATGCGAGGCTATTATTGAACATGGTGCTTAAGTGGGGAGCCAGTTTGTTCTGAAGTTCATGTAAAACGCAGCCTGGGATGTTGTCCGGTTCCATGGATGCTGTGTTTTTGGCTTTAGGTGGCTAGCAAATGCTGGAGGTGTGATGATCAAGAAAGAGATAGCTGGGAACATATTTTCTGGAGGTGTAATGAGCTGGCAGACTTTTGGGATTCCGTGCGGACTGCTCTGTCAGAGATGCTGGGTGGGTCGGATTGGACTGACTGGGGAGATTTTTTTTTAAGTTATACTACAGAATCAAAATTTCCTAGACATAGTAAAGCCTTGCTGAATCTAATTATGCTGGCTGCCAAAAAAGCAATTACTAGAAAATGGAAATCAAAGTCTAGACTAACTTGACTAGAAGTAGTGAATATAGTAACGGAGATAAAACAACTGGAATTGGAATGAGTCAGGGACACAGTCGGGGTTGAAGAAGAAGCTATCTTTGGATCCAACACTTGAATCCAAGGGCTCCAAAATTGCTAGTCACATCGGAGAAGGAGAGATGATGGTATGGGAAGCAAGCTGAAGGCTCACAGACCTGATGGGAGATGGAGACAGTAAGATACCCATCTGGATCTGAGCTCTGATGGAATTTCCTCATCATCCTATTCACATCTGCCTCACAGAGACTTTGGGAAGACCTGATGGAAGACAATGTTGAAGGTGGGTGAGACAATCTCCTGTAAGACTCTTGTAAGAAGGGAGATTGAAGCCTATGGGAAATCGGCTCTGGAGAGAAGCAAGGGCTTTAAAGTTGAGGTGATTTTGTCATTCTGGGGGTCAGATCTGAATGCTTAGGTAACTCCAATGCAGGAGCAGAGTTAGAAGACAGGGCAGGTGAGTGTTTCCTATGCTCCCTGGGCTTCAAAGCAGTTTTTGACTTCTTGGTGGGGGATCAGCCTGTAAAACAAAACCTGAAGAAGAAGAAGCTAAAGATGGAAGTAAACCCTTCAATATTAAGTTGTTACATTTATTGCTTAGGGCCCTAGAGTTGAACCCCACACAGCTTTGGCAAAGGGTATCTAGATGGCCTGCTCTTAAACAAAAGAGACACTCCCTGTAAGCATCAGAGTTGAGTATCTTATGCCCAAAGGAAGTGCACTTTTAAAACCTGTTGGCTTTTCAGCCATGATAAAAGGAGGAAGAAAAGCGGAAGGTCTCCTTTGTTAAAAAAAAAAAAAAACAAAGAAGTAAGAAGAAAGTGGAAAATTACTAACAATGGTATTTAAATAACTACCCTGAAAAGTGGGTAGGACAAAAACTAAGAAGACAAGGCTTATCAACAATAGTAAACTAGAGATATCCAATAGAAAATGAGCAGAAACCAAGACTAATTATCAGAAAAGAAAAGGGAGAATAGGCTAATAGAAATAAATAGCGATAGTGGAGAGATCAATAAAATCTACTTTTATTTATAAGAAAATGTATAAAACAAACCCAGAGCTTGACAGACCATGATCAACATCTGAACCATAAGAGTGGTAAATGAGATCTGAGGTAATGCAGGAGTTAGGGGTATTGTGGGTAAGGGGAGGAGCTCAAGAGTCAGATCCAAGCCTGGAAGAAATATGGCCGAGGAATGAATGAAAATGATATTAGATCAAATGGTTCCAAAGCCATGGTCTTAAGAAATCATAATTGCACCCTTGGGAAGTCAACCAACCTGGCTAATTACTGTGTTGATAATATGCCCTTAAGAGTCAACCCAGTGGTCAGGGATCTGGGTGGATTTGTAGATAGTAGCCTTTTCTTCTATCAACATGTGGCCACAGTGGTGAAGATAACCTTTTATGTTGTGCAACTTGTAAGTAAAGGCATGGCATCTAAGCCCAAAGAAGTCATTATCTCACTGTACTCTGCTGTTCTCAAACCAGAGTACAATGCTCCCTTTGGTATTTACCTAACCAAGCATATGCAGCAACTTGAGCGACTTCAGAGTTTCCTCACAAAAACAATACAATGACAACCCTGCCTTAGACAGAATGCCTCAAATCCTTTTCCTTCTACTGAGTGCCCTACATATTGATGAGGGCTGACTTCTGCCCGGCTTACAGGGCATCTGCAAACCCCAAAACATATGAATATCTTGCATATTCACAAGTCAAACAGTACCAGAAATGCAAGGTCTAAAGACCTCAATTTTGTCTGTGACTTAAACAGAATATGCTGGAGAGACAGATATGTGTCCCAGAGACTGTCACTCCTATGGAACAGGCTTCCTCTCCATATAAAGCTGAATTTGCCTATTACCCAATTTAAATGGAACCTAGACCAGTGGATGGGGAATAGGAAATTGCACCTGGCCTAGCACCCATGTCCCTTATTTAAAGAGGTTGCCTGGCAAGACATCATTATTCTTTTGGAAAAACCTGGGTAGACTTAGAAAGTCCCCCTGGGTCATTAGCATAGTAACAATCTATGGATCTGCGAATGCATTTAATAACACAATTTAGTTTATTTATTTAAAGGTAGCCAGTGCACCCTTTCTAGGGGCTAAAAGTTAATGTTTACTTAAAGCATATGTATATGATGTTTTTTCACATCTGGCAGGGGAATAGAGATAAGTAAAGAACTAGAAGCAATTAGTTTAAGTAGGAACACAGACTCTAACATGTGCTTTATCATGGGTAAACTTAGTTTGAGAATAGCTAGTGCCTGTAGCTGCAGACATCTATTTTGGGCAATTGTTCCTATCTGAAGGGGTAAATTTATTTTCAGTTTCATTACCGGGGAAGTCCACTGGGCCTGAAAGTGCCCGTTTTCAGTGGAGGCCTGGGCAGAAAAGCTCCATAAGCAATACAGTAAGGGTTACATAATTTTACATATACAATATCCATACAGTAAGGAAATGCAAATGCATAAAAAATACAGCATACAGCACAGTTAACAGATATTAGAGAACAGCACAGTTTACAGGTATTTGCATTCAGAGCAAGCATGATCAACTGTCTTCATAATAAAAGATCTAAGGTTCTTGCGTTCTTATACTAGTAGAGGGGAGACAGTTTGCATGCATTTATTCAAAACAAGTAAGGTATATACTTGACGTGCAATCAATAGAAGTAATTTGCTATTTACATTATATACAAATTTGAAATCAAGTGAGAGATTGCTTAGTCAGTTACTGAGAGCTTGAGTCTGCTGGAGAATAGAAATATGAATTAGAGGGAGTTTAGGAGCAAGGAGTAAGAAGAACTCCTTGGGCAATTCCCTTGAATTTATGTAGGGTAAAGTTCATTTTTTTTGAAAATGAACATAGTTTTGAGTGTTTGTTTAAAGGGAAAATGGTTGAAGGTTCTAAAAATCTAATAAGTTTTTTATTTGAATGCTTTCTTTGAATCCAAATGTCTTGCAAATGTGACATACTTTCAAACAGATGAGAAAAAGCTACTACATAAAACATTAGCTTGCTAAACATTAGTGCGTGCATGTAGGCTACAAATTGGTAATATTCAAAAGAACTACCATATATAATAGATAGAAGTAACAGCATAATGACTACTCTTGTGCATATTGCCATGGAATGTAACTGGCTTTACAGGTACAGGTAAAAAAACAAAGTATTGAACTATGTTAACAAGTGCAGGGTGCAAATATCAATTTGCAGGAGACACATTTGGATAGAAATGAGTACATGAATTTGACAAAATGCATATGCAAACACTATGAAGCAAAAATGCTAAACCTTCTGGAGTTTGTTGCATACTTGGAAGCCATGCAGATGCCCTCCCATTGTTCCTTTGTAAATTGCCTTTCTAGTCTCTCTTCTTAATCTTTTCTAACCGCCTCTGATTGATTCTTATGGTTATCACTCATTGTTTTATATACCTTATAAACTATCCCTTTTTAACAGCAGCTTCTGTTTTAGACTCTGTGAGAAACTCTACCAGAGCTGGTCTTTCACTGAGCAGTCCCTAACCCTTTCTTTTTGCTTACACTCTAATATCAACCCTTGGTAGGAAAGGCAGTCTCTAAACTGTCATGCATACTTTTGCTTGCTCTTGTCCCACTCTGTTACTTTTCCCTCTATAGTTATTTTTTTTCCTAATAACGTGGTTCCTTTTCAAATTTTCTCCAGTAAATTCCATGAACCCCCTTAGCTATCTTCTCTAGTTTCAGTCATCTCTAATGGTGAAACTTCCCTCCTCCCTATTAATATTGCCCTAGTTCTTGGAATATTGCCTGCGTATTTGTGAAATAATATTTTGTATGGTTGTTGTTATTCTCATTAAGGATCTGCATCCAAAATTCTACTCTATTTCTTGAACTTCTTCATTTCATAATCATGCCTTTCCTTACTGATTTATAACCTTCTACTTGCATCATGTATACCCACCTTAACTGCATAGCTCCAAATTATTCATTCAATCAATCATAAACCACCTTGTTGTATTCAAAGGATCGATTTATCCCACTTAACTTTGCCCTCTTTCCCTCCCAAATTGTTTCATCTCTTTATTATTATCCACAATGTCTCTTTTGGTTGATAAAGTATGATCTGTATCCAAAAACTAAAGGGACTAACACATTTTGGCTGCTTGTATCTTACTGTTCATATCCATAATCAAGAGCTTCCAGTTTGTCAGCTTTTGTATCATCTTTTGCTTAGCCTCTTCCCACACATCCTTAGCCTCCATAACATAATCCTTTTAATCCTTACACCTAAATATGTCATCTCATGTTACCATTAATATGGGTACTGTTAAATCAATTCATGTGTGTACATAGTTTACTGCTATAGTCTTTGTTTTTTTCTTCACTGATTTTATATCTTGAAAAAATGTAAAAGTGTCTCAAAATATTCCACAGCACTGGAATGTCCTTTCCTGAATTTATCAGGTAGAAAATAGTATCATCTGCAAATAAAGCTTTCATGATTACTATACCAGTTATATTCTTGCATTTGTGATGCTCTTACTTTCTCTGCCAATGGCTTAAAATATAAACCCAATAAAGTAGAAAGAGAGTACCCCTAAACTGGTTCCTCAGTTTTATTTCTATTCATTGTTTTTATAGTATGTTTAATCTGTTATAATTATTTAAAATGCAGATGTTTTGTTTTATTTTTGAAGATGGTAAAATTATTGTTCTTAAAATGTTTTGTAATCATTTGGAGCTTTTCTCCTCAGGCCTCCACTGAAAATGGGCTTCTAACCAGTCGGACTCTCTTGGTAATGAAATGTCAATAAATAAATAAATACATTTAAACCAGTGTAGAGCACTGATCTCCATGGACCCTTTTCAGACTCAGCCCTGGACAGCTTGTAAAGAAAGGAACCCTTCCACCATAAGTCTTGCTTCCTAATTTACCCTATTACTCTATCAGGGAATGGAAATGCTTCCATTGCCCTACTCATAAAATCCCAGCTGATTCTATTAAATGCATTCTCTGCATCAAGACCCAACAAAAATAGAGACATTTTCTTAAATTCCATTAATGTTGCCAAATATTTGACTACACTCCACTAAACCACATTGGTCCACATCTATCAATTTTGGCAACACTGTTGCCATTCTCTTAGCTAATACAGACATATACTTTGCAATCATGACTTAAAATCGAAATGGGTCTATGTGAAGCTAAATTTGAAATGTTTCTACCCTCTCTAGGAAATATATCAACCATAATGTTTTCCAAGATACTGGTACTCCCCCTACACCATTTAAAAAATAGTATTAAACAAAAACCTTTCAGATAGATCTTTATTATTTTTTCCCTCCTAACTTCACAGGAGTATCATATGTCCCAGGAGACTTCTCTGTTGGTTGAATATACATCAATATTTTCCCTCTTCTCTTCCTGCCTTAGTTATTAATTTTTGAGCCTCATCTTCGTCTAACCTCGGCATAATTAAGTCTTCCATAAATATTTCCATTTGTGCCCTTTCTTGGTTTCCACATTCATCTGTGTTTTACACATTTTCATAAAATTTCTGAAATATCTCTATAGGCTCTCCGTTTTTTTTTCTTGTCATAGGCCCCCTAGGTTTGGTGACTACTCTCTCTACTTTGTGTTGCCTATGTCATTGTGCTAAATGTCTTTGTGCTCTGGAGTTATCAAAAATAGCTGGTTAGCAGCAGCCATTCTAAACTCATGCTTGTTATCCAAATACCCCCTTATTTTCCATTTAGGACTCTGCAGTTGCACTTGTTCTTGCTCTGTGCGATTTCCCTTATTCTGCAATACTTTAAACCTTTGTCAGCCCACTCTAAATAATTCAAATTACTTCTTTCTCACATCTCTTTTCTCTCTTATGTTTGCCCTATTTTAAACTCCATTTTCATTTTATCCAGCTCCATAGCTATCCCTGCTGAAGAAATGCCTACCTTCCCTAATAACTCTCATATAATTTCCACTACCCAGTCCTCAAATTCCTCTTTTTCAACAAGTAGGAAAATGTCAGTGTCTCATTTTTACTTCATTACTCTGAATTTTTGTCTTAGCTTTTATCAGTGAATTAATCAAAATAGCTACTGGATGTGTGTCAAAGCTTTCAATTAAATGTACATGCTCCTTAGAAATACAAATTCTGTCCAGTTTAGTCCAGTTATTGTATCTTGGGGAATAAAATGCAACTTCTGACAGAATTCCTACTACTGAATTTACATCTTCCAAACCAAATATCCTCCTATGTTTCTTCTGAAGTCTACCCTCTTTTGTTATATTTTCCCTTCTAGGTCCCCCTGATACATCCCACTATTGCAAGTTCCAGTCCTCACCCATAAATAGCATTCCATATTGAAAGCTAATTATTTCTCCCAAGGTTTTAAGCTCCATAATGGCAGCTTTTTTAAGAATATAAACAGATGCTAATGTAATCCTCCTGCCTTGCTAATTGCCGGCACTATCAGAAATCTTTTATTGCCTTTTTTCTTTTCTAGCACTACTGGTACCCCTTTAGCAATTGGATATATTATTCCCCTCTTTGTCCCAGATATTCTGTCCCTACCTATTACACATAACAGTTTTCTTAATATGTATTTCCAACTTTTGGCTTACACGCACAAACTAATGTTTAGCAGGCTGATCTTTTAAGCAAGTGTTCCTTCTTGTCTCCATTTGACCCTATGTGACATTTTCAACACTTTTTGCTTCAATGAAAACACTAAAAAATACATTTTCAGAACCCCCATCTCCTTTTAAATTAGAACACACACAACTACGTACATTTTCAGAAAAGTTTCTCCCTCTATACAAGTGCAGTTGCCCCAAATTGATGGCTACACCCACAGGTACTACCTAATCTAAAGTTGAGCTTACCCATGATATACAGCATATAGCCAGTTACAGCCTGTGTTCCCCCTTGTACTGACTGCTGCCTGTTCTTTTATTATCTATATTTTCCTCCCAGATGTGAAAAAAAACATTAATTTTTGGCCCTAAGAAAAAGTACACTGCCTGCCTTTAGATAAACAAACTAAACTGTAAACTGGTAAAATATTAACATTGCTGGACAAACTACTGTTTCTTACTCACATCCCAGTTTTGCACTGTATTTTTCATCGAATTGTTTGTCACTGTACATTTAAATGTTATATTTTGTCTCAGCACTCTCATTAATTGCTTGCACCTCCAGACATCTTGTCTCTAAGTAAAGGCAGTTAGCAATGAGGAAAATACATCTAACTTTGCACTTACATAAAGGAATCATTGTACATTTCACTCGGAGCACAATATACAAGTTTCCCCTGGCTAACTGCCTGTATCTCCAGACTTCCTGCCCTCCACTGGGAACATTTGCTAATGAGAAAAAAAACAAAGCAATAACTTTGCAGAAGTAAGAAACCTATTATTTGTCCATTCCTTTCACAATTTTGTGTTATTCTTTAAGCTTATTTGCTTATAAATAATACTTGTCTACAGCTTAAACAGAGGGCAAGAATTCAGAAATCCATCCCTGTAAAGCAAGAAATTTCTGTCTTAATTCTATATATACCAATACACTTTTACATCCCACCAGCCAAAGATCACAACATTACTTCATGTTTAACTTGTTGCTGCTTGGGCTTTCTAATCTTGTTACAGTACAAAGCTTGTACATCTTATAACTCAAAGTACTTAACTTGATGTAACACCTTTAATATATACAGTGGTCACTGAGAAGACTCCACCCACTTTACATTTAAAATGCTCCTGACTGCACTCTGTGGAAAACTGCTTTTCTATAACATCAAGAAATGTTTATACAAATAAAAAACTGCTTAACTTACAGCTGCTGCTTCATTCTCATTATCCTCATCAGTGTCCTTTTAAACATTAATGACATAATATGGGGTATATGCTTTACAGTTCACCCACAAGTTTAACCAACTCAACAGATTTCTAGTCTTTCTCAACCACTTTTTCCTGAAAAGCCATATTATACATGTCTCTTCATATGTCCAGTGGAACTGATTTGTTATCGTCTCCAGTTTGGTCATTAATGTAAGTGTTGCTGGCTTTCTTCCTGATTATCTCAGTCTCCCAACACCAATCTCTGGTTCAAGTTTTCTAGTCAGCTCCTGTGCTTTTTGCTGTCTCTCAAGCATTTTCCTTTGGAGTACAGGCAAAATCTCTTTGTGGGAATATTGCCAGAAGAATGAGAAGCCAAGTCCCCTTCTGCTTGTCAGCTCACTCTTTGTTGGATACTTTTAAATTTCCTCCTTAGCCTATTCTGCTTCAAAAAACAAACTTGATCCTCCAATAAAAATATTCTGAAGGCAGCTAGATACAAGCAGCTTGAATCTCACACCTGAATCTTGACATTCTGTTTCTGGGAGAAACTTTTTTCTCTTCTGCCTAGTATACAGTGAATAATTACCTTTCGCAATCAATCTGTTGACTCCATTTTTAAGTCTTTTTTTCTGGTACAGTTTTATCAGGATTACCTCTTTCTGCTGCTGTGATTGAATCTTTAGGTCTTGGCTGCTTTTTCATAGCCAAGTTTGGAGCATACACATGATGGGATTTTCAATAACTCCTGGTATTTTAGTTGATATATTCTTTTAGTGCTTATTTTAAACACATCTGAGAACACCAGACTTAGATTTATTTTTCCTCTAAACTACTGGAAGACATGTCCTGTACCAAAGCTGAAACGTGTGCTGCTTTTTGCTGAGCAGCTACAGGAGTCTTTCCAAACAGAGTTTTTTCTTCTTGTATGGTTGTCTCTCAAGTTCTCCAAATTGCTTCTTTGCTGGCATCCAGTCAGTGTAATTACTAGCCAGTGACTAAATTTTACCAAAAATTGTCAGTTTCAGTGGCCCTTTTTTCCTGTTTCTGTTTTTACACTGGGGGAGCTGCATTCACCTGTTGATCAGTGTGCAGCCATTCTCTAAGCTCAACCACTATCCCAATCTTAAGATCATCTGCATATTTATAAATCCACACATCCTCAGAGACTGGGATGGTGAGCATAAACATAGTAGAGAGACAAGGGCTTAATACAGGATCATGTGTGGTACTCCATCATTCACAGGTACATTGTCTGAATATTCATCATCTTTAATTTTAATAATGTAGCTTCTATCACATAGCCAGTTTGCAACCTACATTGTGATAAAGTTGCTAAAATTCACTGTTTTCATCAGATCAAGAATCTTCCAATGTGGTAAAGAAACAAAAGCCTTTTGGCAGTTCTCTGACAGTTTCAGTCAATTTAAAATAACAATGTTGCTGACTCGCTCTTTGCTGATACCCATACCTCCTTACATTTAATTTTCTACAGTTTGTCATGACCTCTCCAATCTCTTAGGGACATTCTTACAAATGGCCTGCAGTGTACCCTATGAATCTGTAAAAATCTTAAATCCATTAGGAAGGTATGCCCTAAACACTATTGGATAAAACATCTACAGAAACAACTTTCGTAATTAACATTCTCTCATGAGAAAAAATGTGCCTATTGAAGCCATTCAAATGAGCGACAATCGTGGTCATCGTAAATTTGTTTATTACCAGCTTTATAAATCTTCCCCAGACAATAAAGACAGAATATGATCCTTTACTGTATACGTTTCAAAGACCTACAGCAAATGCCTGCTGTCTCTGTTCCTGCTACAGGAAGAACAAAACGTTTATGTGCTCTGTTTTACTCCTCCATCTTGAAGGCCACTCCCTCTGGCCAATTAGTTATTCTTTAACAAAGGCCAAACAGTCCTGCCTATCTTCCTCTTCCTACACCCTAACAATGCAGATAATTTTCTGTAATGCCCTGTATTCAAAACTCACTTGTCTCTGTCTAAACTACTCGGGCTCAGAAGCAACATTTGCATGTTTGCATTCTACATCTTGGGGTTTCCTTTTGCACTGGCTCAGTGGTATCCAAGTATGATGTCAAAGCACCCATCCCTAACCCTATTTAAGTGTAACCTTGATCACTGTATAGGAAATCTGAAATTCACCCTTGGTCTGGCCCCATGTCTCTGACAGACAGAGGCAGACAGTAACGCCTAAGCTAACATATCCCTTCACCCCCACATAATCTCTAGAAACTTCCTAACATATCTCCTCCTAATAAACTCCCATGACACAGAGGGATACAATTGTGTTGGATTGCACAGCTAGGCTTATAACAGCCCTTGTGGTCATCAGCCTAGTATATACCTATGAACATATGAACTCAACTTTTTAGACTTCATCTTCTGTTATACAAGTTGTAAAGCTCACTTTCTTTCTGTATTTTACTTTTAAAAGCTTTCTAAAAGGCACTCAATTTCTGTTTTCCATTAGTGTCTACCAGACCTATCAGCTGATCTTTGCTTGTCATGTTATTATTGGCAGTTGCTGCAATTCCGACTGCTTTTTTCCCCATCTGATTTTCACCTGATCTGGGCATGAAATTTTCTGTACTTCTCTCTCTGTTCTTCAAGAAACACGATTTCAGAAAAATAATAGTTACTCATGAAGCAACCAGTTCTCTTTACCATACACTTTCCTGAAACATGGTAGAGATAATTTCACATACAGCAGGAGGTGTGAACAAACTCTTTACACAAGTGCACACAATGTTTTTTTATTCCCAGCAAAAAAAAAAAAAAAGGCAACACTCAAGTGTTTAAACACAGGAATATGAAAATGCAGAAGGGATAATAAACTTCACTCCACAAAAGATCAGTAAAGCTACATGTAACTTTCAAGCTAAGGCTACATTTATCTAAGCAGAAAACTGGTAATGCACAGTAATGTAAATCATGTCTCAGAAGTTGGGTATAATACTATACTGCAAAGATCACTCCAACAAATCATATTCCACACATTTTTTTATTTATATATAAAAACAGTAAGTTATGAATGACATTACAAAAGCATAAATAATAGACATAAAAATAAAAATGCAAAGTCAGTAATAAACAGCAGACATTTCTAATTTAGCCTAAAACTGGAAAATATGTAGAAACTTTTTGGCAGTTCTCCTCTGTATAAAAACAGAAAACAACAAAGGAATACTATTTCGAAGGCAGTGCATTATCTTTTTAAAAAACAATGTTAAGTGCATATTGTATATTTTAGTTCTGTTTCATTACACAAGCACAGACTGTTAGCACCACATAAAAATTTAAAAACATTGAACCTCAAATTACTGTGCTGAAGTATGTTAAAAAGTAATTCATATGTGACTAACAACATACAAGAATGATAAATTAGGCAAAGTAACATATACATTTAAGTATGTTATCACTGAAGTATTATGTATTCAAAAAAGTTCAAAAATAAATGCCTATGAAACAATAAGTAACATGCAATTTAATACCAAAGTAATGGTAAATATTTGAATTCCTACAGATATTTGGCAGTAAAACACAAGTTTACTGCTGTTTAATTATTTAACTGATATAAAAATGTCCAGACTACCAGAGGGGAAGATATCCCTAGTACTTCTCTCCCTTACTCTAATTCCTGCTCTGAGCCTCGTTAGCGAGACCTCTGGCTTACAGGGCTCCTTTTATATCATAAGACCTAACAGCAGGCTATTCCAAACCAGTGTGCAAAATGTGGATTCTGATCCAGATCAAACATGTAGAGGTAATATAGTCATTTTTCTTGCTTGATTCTCCCTGAGTAGATCACTGGCACTTACTTTATAGGTAGATACACACAACCATACATACCTTTAGCTTCAGCACTGGTTGCTGAGTAACTGCCACCACTACTTTATAGACAGATACACACACAACCACACATACCTTCACCTTCAGCATTGGTTGCTGAGTAACTGCTGGGCTCATAGTGCAGTTACTGCACCTACACCGCAATGCCAAGCTTGGCTCTATGGAATGGACAGTTGGAGCCCTTCCTGCGATCCAGGCAACTGGGGTTTGAATACAAGTCCTAGCAATGGAGAAGCCAGACAGGGGAAGAGAGAGGAGTGAGGAACAGGGTGACCCCTTTCCTCTCCCAGAGGGGTCACTAAAGGAGCGTGTAGAATACATAGGGAGGTGTGATACCAAGTTGGGTTGCTTAGGACACAGTCAAGGGTTTATCCCTGTATGCCACAGTCTCCTTCATAAATAAAACAACCAAAAAGCAATGCAGAAGAAACAACGAATGGATCCACCAAAACACAGTTTATTAAAACTCTGACGTCATGGCCACAACCTTCAAGGAGACTCCTTGAAGGCTGTGGCCAAGACGTCAGAGTTTTAATAAACTGTGTTTTGGTGGATCCATTCGTTGTTTCTTCCACAGTCTCCTTCATAACCTGATGTTTGGTTACAGAATTCAGAGACCTTGGCCACAGATTGACATGATGCGTACCACTTCCCATGCTTAAGGGGAGGAGGTGGGTCTGCTTCCTGGCAGCCCATTGCATGTCTCCCTTCTGTTCTGCTAATCAAGGGGGAAACATTATGTCATAAAACAGAAAACTATGCACCACTCCCAATGACTGTCTGATGACAGTCACACCCAAAATGACCCCTGCTCCACATGTTAAACAAATAGGCCTATGACTGACTAGCAACAGGGGTAAAGAATGTCAAAAAAATTTTCAGCAGTGCCTATGTTTCCTGCAGAAACTGACCCTCGTATGATGATCCTGACTTCTGTACTAGCTGTTCACTAGTACATCAACTTATCTTAAAGCAAGGTGAGTGTGTCAGAGTGCAGCACCCTGTGCTAGTAAATCATTCATAAATATGGCTAGACGAGGTCTGAACTATGGCTGGAAGGCATTAAGATCATTCGACAAGTAAATCTTTCCAAGGCTGACCGACTCCCTTCTTTATCCACATAAGGCACCACCGCACTTGGCTCTAAGACTGACAGACTCCCTTCTTTATCCACATAATGCACCAAAGCACTTGGCTCTAAGGCTGACCAACTCCCTTCTTTATCCACATAACGCACCACAGCACTTGGCTCTAAGGCTGACCAGCTCCCTTCTTTTCCACATAATGCACTGCTGTACTTGGGCCTCTCTAGATCTTCAATGGTGCCACAGCAGCCTTTAAGAATGGCCCCAGGTTCCCAGTTTGTGTTTAAGTTCTTCATACCAAAGTATAAGAGCAGATCATTTTTACTTCCTTCTCTATTTAATTTATGTCCTCCAGTCCTGATTTCTTACATGTTTGAGTACAAACTCTCAGGATTTTACCCTACAAATATTTTTTGGGATCAGTCCCAACCTTCAGATTTCATGCTGTTCCCCTAATACAAGGGTTGTTGGAAAGGTTTCCTCCTTGATTTGTACCTCTTATGGCTCTAGATGTATGAGACGTTCCATAAATATGCCTGGGAAACAAAGATTCCTCTCAGAGATCGTCATGTGTTCAATATGTAAAAGTCTGACGTTTATGAAGAATTTTGCAAATCTATGACGTGCAGAAAATACCACATCCAACTGTACTTTGTTGAATATGCTTTGTCTGCCACCTCCTTTTCTTAACCATCATCTTTTTTGGCTTATTCTTAAAAAATCTTTAATATTAAAATTCTCACTGCAGACAAAAAAAAAAAAAGAAAATAAAGAAACTGGTACATGTCAAAATCTGTAGCCAATCTCTCTCTGGCATCCTAAACCAAACATCAAGTTATGGACAGCCAATGGTGTACAGGGTCAAGTTATGGACAGCCAATGGTGTACAGGGTCAAGTTATGGACAGCCAATGGTGTACAGGGATAAAGCCATGAGTCAGACAGGAGCTTGATTATGTGGGCATGGAGAATGGGTGCAATCATCCATGGGGGGTGTGCACCCAGATGTTCAATGGTTGATTTCACTCACTTGTGGAGACTGAGAAAACAACCTTGTGGTTTCTGCTGTGGCTGGGTAAGACCGTCTTCCTGTCAACAAACCCTTGCAGAAGTCAGGGGTTGTGCAGTGCCGGCACACATTTTAAATCCCACCCGTGGGCTGTGGAGAGTGCATGAAAGGGGGTAGGGCAAAAAAGAAATCTGAAACTATCCCTTGATGGCTCCTCCTGGCAGATCCTCACCCCTGGTGATGGACAGGGGAGCCAATGGACTGACTGATTGGGAAAGGCTTATGATCCACTGGCACAAGGGAAAAAAGTATTATAGAGGAGGCTATATACTAAATTAAAGTAGTTGATAATGTACAAGAAACTGCTTTGCTGTCTCCAGAAATGGTCAGAAAAGATTTAACTGAATATTTTTCATTTAGTTTAGACACAGAAGTTCTCCTTATTCCAACAGCCACTCCCTCGCCTGCCTTACTTGAAGCTGATTATGACGGACTGGCAGAGATACTGTAGAGGGCTTCATGGAAGGTGCTCTGGTGTTCCTACTCTTCCTCCATCAGTAGGAGACAGGGAGTCTAGGTCAGCTTGTTTACCTGCTCCAAGGCTGCTCCTGAATTTCTCACAAAGCACTACAGTTTTTGCATCCATCTCGTGAATGTTGGCTTCAATCCTCCTGCTTCATTTCTAATGTTGGGATGCATGCAGATGCCAAAGACTATCATACTGGTAGTGGTGATGTTACTAGCATAAAGTATACCATCAATGGTATTACTTTCAGCACTGATACTATTCTGTTCTTAGTGCTGACACTGGGACCAAGGCCAGTGGCACAGATACTGGGACCAAAGCCAGTGGCACAATGTGATTTTATTCCAGATTCTTAGCATCAAAAAATACCTAGGACATTGGGACCAGTCCTACACTTAAGTGACCTAAACAGCTTCACAGAAACCTTTCAGATAACCAGGAAAGGCTTAACTGCAATCTGACTATCACAAGGAGAACGGCTGTGCTCTGTGTATGTCCAAAATGCCTGCCTCCAAGTCAATATCTTGCAGGAGTTTAAAAGACATTCCGGCTTCTGGGACAGACCCTGTTATCAGTTTCAGACCCTTCAATTTGGTTTGCATCAGCACTGGAGTGTTTATAAATGTATGGACATTATTGCAGCGAACATGATATTCCCATACTTGACTGGGAACTTGTTGCATCAAGAGTTCAGGCTGTTATTACAGCAAGTGACTCTCTGGCCCCACTCTTTCACTCTCTGGGCATAGTTGGGGGGATTCATATGTACCCCCCACCATCTGCTGATATTCAGTGGCTGCAGCCTGGACACAGTTACATGCAAAGCATGACTTCCAGCAGTGAGCATTTACACCCCCTATATTCAAAATTCTGAAGGATCTTAAAATGTCAAGACTGTTTCAGCGTAACTTTAACTAGAAGTGTTAGGTTTCACAGCAGCATCCATCCTTAATGTACCTCATGTCAGACTCCACATGAGAGTACAGGAATGGTGCAGTACTCTCAGGTGGTAGACTTGACGCCTCAACAATTTCGCTCTTGCAAAGCATTCAAGACTCACCACCAGTGGTTTATGCCACCTTCAAATTATGTCAGACCTGATGTCTTAAGTCTACACTTCTAAAGCATACAAGGCTCGCCAAGACATCTTTTGAGTCATACAAAATTCAGTCCCTTCTCCCCAGTTCCATTTGCCATAGTCACCAAGAAAGTACCAGCCTTAGGTCGAAGGGCATTTCAGTGGGCAGATGGCTCAGGGTGCGAAAAAAGTTTCAGAAGTCAAAATTCTGATCAACATTGTGGACATGAAACCAGTTCTCCTGCCTGTCTAAGCATTCTAAGGATCTCCCCCCCCCAAGGTGCAACTGCCCCTCACTTGTACAGCAGGGGATCAGCAGATAGTGCAGTCATCTTTAATGCCACAGAGTTCAGACTATGGAGGTTTTATCCCCATACTAGGTACTCATATTCTTGCCCCAGTACTGGCACTATATTGTAGGATTAGGGGATGCTGTACCCTTTATGTCAACAGGACGCTGAGTATGTGGAATGGGCAACTTAGTTTGGCTCTTTTTTGTAACCAACCACATTCCACAAGAAGCCAAACTGCTGGTGGATAAATTCAGTCACCACTTATTAATGCCCCGTGACCAGTCCTTCAGCTTTTCAGTGGTCTAAACATTGTTCCAGAAATAGGGCAGGCCTTGCTGTGACCTATATGCATCCCCAATCAGTAATAAAAGCAGCAGCTATTTTACCCTATTTTTCAAGTGGGTGGTTACAGTAGGGGCCATCTGTTCCAAGAATGCCCCTCTGGACTTCTCTTGCCCTCACTTCTGATGATGAGATTCATGCAGAAAACCAAACAGCACACAGTCAATTCATTCTCCTAGCTCTTCACTGGCCTTGGCAGGTCTAGTTCCCACTACTCCTGCCTCACCTCTGGAGAAGCTGTTGTGACTGCAGCACTCAACGATGTTAGTAACCCACCTATCGGGCTTCTCCACTTCTAGTAGGCATTAATGTTCCTACTTTCTCCTTACAAGTGGTTCCAATTATCTCCTCCCTCCAGAAACCCAACACATTTAGGATGGACAAAGAGAAGTGGACCAGTTTTTCCATTTGGGATGTAGCCAGTGACTAGACCCTTATCAGCCCAGTATACTCCGTTCTTGCTTATCTTGCCTAGATTTTTTTGATTTAGGACTGAGTTAAACCTCAGCCAAGGTGCATCTTGCCACAATGTCTAATTTCCACTGAGTCTGCAGTCACTATCTCTGGCTTCACTGAAAATCTGTAAAACATTGCTCAGAGATGCATTCTTCATGCCTACATGAACTCTGCACTTCATGTTAAAAAGACTCTGTCTTCCTTTGTGTCCTCAGCTTCTGCAGACTTGAAATACCCCGCTTGGAAGACCTTTTTTTTTGCTGCTTATTTCTGTTAGGACAATTTCTGAAACATATGCCTTATCAGTTGAGCCTCCATATTTAGCAACTCAATGAATCAGAATCACTCTCACTAGCCCTTCATTTTTGTCAAAGTCAGTTACTGAAAATACTCCCAAACCAGCATATCTCCATCTTCCACTATTCTATCCAAGCTGCTCTAATCATGAGGAGCATGTGCTGCATAGCATAGCAGCACATCAAGAAAGGAGAGGCCGTAGTGACAGAACCATCCTTGCCATAAGGAAAAACAACTGCTTATGTTTCTTGAATAGAAAACTTGGCCGAACAATTTCCACTTTTGTTACTCACAGTACAGTATACCTCTTCAGTCACTTCCTAGGGTTCATTCTACTAGGGCTATAACTATTTCTATGCCTTTTTTTAAGATATGCAGTTGTCACTTCCTAGGGTTCATTCCACTAGGGCTATAACTATTTCTGTGCCTTTTTTTAAGATATGCAGTTGTCACTTCCTAGGGTTCATTCCACTAGGGCTATAACTATTTCTGTGCCTTTTTTTAAGATATGCAGTTGTCACTTCCTAGGGTTCATTCCACTAGGGCTATAACTATTTCTATGCCTTTTTTTAAGATATGCAGTTGTCACTTCCTAGGGTTCATTCCACTAGGGCTATAACTATTTCTATGCCTTTCTAAGATATGCAGTTGTCACTTCCTAGGGTTCATTCCACTAGGGCTATAACTATTTCTATGCCTTTTTTTAAGATATGCAGTTGTCACTTCCTAGGGTTCATTCCACTAGGGCTATAACTATTTCTATGCCTTTTTTTTAAGATATGCAGTTGTCACTTCCTAGGGTTCATTCCACTAGGGCTATAACTATTTCTATGCCTTTTTTAAGATATGCAGTTGTCACTTCCTAGGGTTCATTCCACTAGGGCTATAACTATTTCTATGCCTTTTTTTAAGATATGCAGTTGTCACTTCCTAGGGTTCATTCCACTAGGGCTATAACTATTTCTATGCCTTTTTAAGATATGCAGTTGTCACTTCCTAGGGTTCATTCCACTAGGGCTATAACTATTTCTGTGCCTTTTTTTAAGATATGCAGTTGTCACTTCCTAGGGTTCATTCCACTAGGGCTATAACTATTTCTATGCCTTTTTTTAAGATATGCAGTTGTCACTTCCTAGGGTTCATTCCACTAGGGCTATAACTATTTCTATGCCTTTCTTTAAGATATGCAGTTGTCACTTCCTAGGGTTCATTCCACTAGGGCTATAACTATTTCTATGCCTTTTTTTAAGATATGCAGTTGTCACTTCCTAGGGTTCATTCCACTAGGACTATAACTATTTCTATGCCTGCTTTTTTAAGATATGCAGTTGTCACTTCCTAGGGTTCATTCCACTAGGGCTATAACTATTTCTATGCCTTTTTTAAGATATGCAGTTGTCACTTCCTAGGGTTCATTCCACTAGGGCTATAACTATTTCTGTGCCTTTTTTAAGATATGCAGTTGTCACTTCCTAGGGTTCATTCCACTAGGGCTATAACTATTTCTATGCCTTTTTTAAGATATGCAGTTGTCACTTCCTAGGGTTCATTCCACTAGGGCTATAACTATTTCTATGCCTTTCTTTAAGATATGCAGTTGTCACTTCCTAGGGTTCATTCCACTAGGGCTATAACTATTTCTATGCCTTTCTTTAAGATATGCAGTTGTCACTTCCTAGGGTTCATTCCACTAGGACTATAACTATTTCTATGCCTTTTTTTAAGATATGCAGTTGTCACTTCCTAGGGTTCATTCCACTAGGGCTATAACTATTTCTATGCCTTTTTTTAAGATATGCAGTTGTCACTTCCTAGGGTTCATTCCACTAGGGCTATAACTATTTCTATGCCTTTTTTTAAGATATGCAGTTGTCACTTCCTAGGGTTCATTCCACTAGGGCTATAACTATTTCTATGCCTTTTTAAGATATGCAGTTGTCACTTCCTAGGGTTCATTCCACTAGGGCTATAACTATTTCTATGCCTTTTTAAGATATGCAGTTGTCATTTCCTAGGGTTCATTCCACTAGGGCTATAACTATTTCTATGCCTTTTTTAAGATATGCAGTTGTCACTTCCTAGGGTTCATTCCACTAGGGCTATAACTATTTCTATGCCTTTCTTTAAGATATGCAGTTGTCACTTCCTAGGGTTCATTCCACTAGGGCTATAACTATTTCTATGCCTTTTTTAAGATATGCAGTTGTCACTTCCTAGGGTTCATTCCACTAGGACTATAACTATTTCTATGCCTTTTTAAGATATGCAGTTGTCACTTCCTAGGGTTCATTCCACTAGGGCTATAACTATTTCTATGCCTTTTTTAAGATATGCAGTTGTCACTTCCTAGGGTTCATTCCACTAGGGCTATAACTATTTCTATGCCTTTTTTAAGATATGCAGTTGTCACTTCCTAGGGTTCATTCCACTAGGGCTATAACTATTTCTATGCCTTTTTTAAGATATGCAGTTGTCACTTCCTAGGGTTCATTCCACTAGGGCTATAACTATTTCTATGCCTTTTTTTAAGATATGCAGTTGTCACTTCCTAGGGTTCATTCCACTAGGGCTATAACTATTTCTATGCCTTTTTAAGATATGCAGTTGTCACTTCCTAGGGTTCATTCCACTAGGGCTATAACTATTTCTGTGCCTTTTTTTAAGATATGCAGTTGTCACTTCCTAGGGTTCATTCCACTAGGGCTATAACTATTTCTGTGCCTTTTTTTAAGATATGCAGTTGTCACTTCCTAGGGTTCATTCCACTAGGGCTATAACTATTTCTATGCCTTTTTTAAGATATGCAGTTGTCACTTCCTAGGGTTCATTCCACTAGGACTATAACTATTTCTATGCCTTTTTTTAAGATATGCAGTTGTCACTTCCTAGGGTTCATTCCACTAGGGCTATAACTATTTCTATGCCTTTTTTAAGATATGCAGTTGTCACTTCCTAGGGTTCATTCCACTAGGGCTATAACTATTTCTATGCCTTTTTTTTAAGATATGCAGTTCTTGATGACACTTGTGTAATGGCTACTTGGTCTAATTACTGCTATAAGCTGGATGTGGACTCCAGGGCTGTATTTACTTTTGAAGCCGCTATAATAAGTTTGTTCCCATAAGATGGACCATCCATCACTTGTTTGCTTGGGACTCTGTCCTGCATTTCGAGGATGAATATCCTCCCAGTAGCTACAAAAGTTATGAACGTACCATAATAATGGTAACAAACCTGAAAGATAAGGCTACTGCTCTGTAACACACTCTTCCAACTTTGGCATAACTAGTCTTGAGCTTCAAATCATACCAATTTCTGAAGCAGTACCAAAGCTAATATTTGATCTGCAGAGGCTGGGCACTGTGGTGAATTATAAGACAGGGGGAAGGAATTCTGGCAGCCTGGCAAAGTTTTACTTGCCTAGCAGTCGTAATGCCTTCTGGCCTTAATGTTGCCTTTATAAAGTCTTAACCTTCCCTTTCTTCCAAATACATCTTTATTGTGAATACAAAACTTTCAGATGTTACATTTTTGTTCTTAGAAATACACATAAGAACATTAAAAATGCCTAAACTTGTAATAGCTTTAAAATAAACAAAACTGAAATGTATTGTACTTAAAAATAAATGTAGCTCACAGCAGTAACAGTGAATAGAAAGTTCTCTGAAATACGTTTGTCAAGTAAATAATAAATATAACTTTCAGTCATACAGAAAAAAAAAAAAAAAAAAAGGTGGAGTGGCAGAGCTCTCTCTGTCCCATCTGACCAAACCCAGTGCACTCTCTCATCTGCACCTTCAAATGATAACTGCACTTATTGTGAGGTTCTGCTCTCTAAGAACCTGCACATTTAGTGTTGGGTGAAGACTTTGTCACATCTCTGTACACTGACGGGGTATATCTTTTAGTTATGTACTTACCATAACTTTAGATGTTTGGGATCCATCTCGCCTACATTCTGTACTGATGGGCTTGGAGCCGATCCCTCGGCTCCGACTCGGCACGCTATGCTATAGAGCAAGGCCTCTTATTGGCTGAGCTATTTCTTATCCCAGGATGCACCACCACTAATCCCCCAGATCTTGTTTGTCCGCATTCATGCACACATGCACAACTTGTTTATATAACATTGTTAGATGTTTCAAGATGAAACAACAGGATTCGGACCTTCTGATATCCTCTGATCTCCAAGGAAGGGGAAGGAGGGTGGGTTATTAGAATGTAGAGATGGATCCCAAACATCTAAAGTTATGGTAAGTACATAACTAAAAGATGTTATGTGATCCTATCTCGCCTACATTCTGTACTGATGGGACAGCGTCCCTAGCACCTAAATCCTGGGTGGCTCATTGGAAAACACTCCTGAGCACTGTGGAACCAAATGAAGCTCGTCCTCTAGATGCCACATCCAATTTGTAGTGGGAAATGAAGGTGTGCGGGGAGGACCACGTAGCCGCAGCACAAATGTCACTAATGGCAAGCTTCGAATGGAATGCTATTGAAGTAGCCATAGCTCTTGTAGAGTGAGCTTTGACAGAGGTCGTAAGCTCTTTGTTAGAATAAGAATAAGCTTGAGTAATACAGTCCCTGATCCATTTGGCAATAGTGACCTTTGTGACAGCTTTGCCCAATTTATTGTCTGCAAAGGATACAAACAACTGATCTGTTTTCCTTGTTCGTTTGGTCCTGTAAATAAAAACGCAACTGCCTGTGGACATCTAATGTGTGGAATATGAATTCCGCTTTGTTAGAATATTTCGGAAAGAAGACTGGAAGTTCTAATGATTGTTGTAGGCAGAAACTGGAACAAACTTTAGGGACAAAGGAAGGATTTGGCCTGAGAGATACTCTGTCTTTGTGAAAAACCAAGTACGGAGGTTTTACAGACAAAGCTTGAAGCTCTGAAACCCTTCTGGCAGAAGTAATCTCCACCAGAAAAGCAGTCTTCCACGATAGAAATTTTAGATCACATGTCGCTGCCGGTTCGAAGGGGAAGGAAGTTAAGGCGTAACACCACATCGAGATCCCATGGAGGAGCAGGATGAGAAATCGGAGGTCTTAAAAGCGCAGCACCTTTCAAGAAGGTCTTACACAATCTGTTGCTCATTAAAGGTGGGTTTATAGATTCGTGAAAATTGGAAATAGTTGCCAATTGAACCTTGATGGTAGAGACTGAAGAGCCTTGATTGAAAAGAGAAGTTAAAAATTTTAGTACTTCTGATACGGGAATAGTGATGGGATCCAGGCCCGGAGTTGAGCCCAAATAGCAAATCTTTTCCATTTGCTAGAATACAATTTCTTTGTAGCAGACTTGTGGGCCGAAGATAAGATGTGTACAACTTCTGGATCCAATGTATGACTCCTGACTATAGTCGGAAGAGGAGGAGCCAAGCCGTCAATTTTAAGGTGTGAAGGGACTGGTGGAATAGTCCCGACTGATGAACCAAAAGGTCTGGGATCTGATCCAGGAACCATGGACCTTCCAGAGCATACTTCCGAAGATAGGGGAACCATACTTGACGAGGCCAGTAAGGAGCAACTAAGATCATTTTGCTCCCCAAGAGAGATGCCTTTTGGATCACCCTGGGAAGGAGAGGAACTGGAGGGAAGGCATAAAGCAAGCCGGTGGGCCAAGGACGGGCTAGTGCGTCCATGGGGCTCTTCCCCGGAGCCGGGGTGAGGGAGAAGAACTTTTTGCACTTCGCATTTACAGGAGTCGCGAAGAGGTCGCAACACAGAACTCCCCATTTGCTGAAAATTTGATTTGCAACTGTGATGTTCAGAGACCATTCGTGAAGAGACAGGATGGTTCTGCTCAGTCTGTCGGCTATCACATTGGACTTGCCCGGGATATGAGTAGCCACTAGAAAGCGTTTGGTCGACACTGCCCATTCCCAAACCCTCATGGCCTCTCTGCAAAGAGGATAGGATCTGGTCCCTCCCTGTTTGTTCAAGTACCAGACAACTGACATGTTGTCTGAGTGAATGGCAATCACGCCCTGATGGAGGTAATCGTGAAGGGCTTGAAGGGACAGAAGCACCGCCCTCATTTCTAGGATGTTGATATGAAGTAGGGTCTCTTCTGGGTGCCATTTGCCTTGGACTGACCTGCCCAGGGAATGCCCCCCACCCCATCTGGGAGGCGTCCGTGGTCAAAGTGGCCGCAGGAGGAGGTGGAACAAAGGGTCGTCCCTGATCCAAATTGGAGAGCACTAGCCACCAGCGAAGGTCCCGTTTGCAGGTTTCCGTGATCCATATGAGGTGACTGAGAGGGAGTTCCTGAAAGGACCACTGAGCTGAAAGAAGCCACTGGAGAATTCTCATGTGCAACCTTGCCAGGGGAACTAGAAGAACCGTGGCGGACATGGATCCCAATAGTTGCAGGACCATTCTGGCTGGGGCTTTGGATCTGGGAAGTAAGGCTCGAACTTGAGCCTGTATGGTTTGTATCCTGTCTGTAGGTAGATAGACTCGCATTAGGTTTGAGTCTATCTCTACCCCTATGAATCTTATGCGTTGAGATGGCAGCAACACAGACTTTGGCCAATTGAAGGTGATTCCAAGGGAATTGCCCAGTGATATTGTGGCTTGTAGGCTCCGCAATAGTAGATGCTTGGAGGTGGCAGTTAGGAGCCAGTCGTCTAGATACGGAAACACCTGGAATCCTAGACTTCTCAGGTGAGCAGTCACTACTGCCAAACACTTGGTGAACACCCTGGGGGCTGTGGTGAGACCAAAGGGCAGCGCGCGGAACTGAAAATGACTGCCTCCTAGGCTGAAGTGCAGATGTCTCCTGGATGCTTGATGTACCATGATATGGTAATAAGCGTCCTTGAGATCTATGGAGCACATCCAAACACCTTTCTCCAGCAATGGGAGAATGGTTTGTAGGGTGACCATTCGGAACTTGGACTTTCTGACTGAACGGTTTAGAATGCTGAGGTCCAAAATGGGTCTCAAGTCCCCGGTCTTTTTTGGCACCAAAAAGAATCTTGAGTAAGTCCCTAATCCGATCTGGTCTGCGGGGACCGGTTGGATGACTCCTTTTTGCAGCAGCTTTGAAACTTCTGAGGCTGCAGTATCCCGCTGACTGGGTGGCGGGTCCGGGATTTTTTTGGACTGAGGGGGGGGAATGAGAGAATGGGATGGAGTAACCTCCGGCGATGATTCGAAGCACCCATCGGTCCTGAGTGATACCTTCCCAGGCTTTTAGGTGCTTCGAAAAACGACCCCCGACTGGCTCCGGAGCTGCACAGTCGGACAATCCCTCAGGGACTGTGAAAAGCTGAAGAGCTACGAAAGGACTCGCGGTCTCCAGTGTTGCGAGGGCCTCTGCCGCCTCTGGGACTGCGTCTTCCATAAGAATTTCCCCCTCCCCTGCCTCTGGAAGGGGGATCATCCTGCTGTGAGGGGTAAGACTTCTGAGATCTACGGAACCACATTTTCCCTCCTCTTTTAGCCTTGGGGTAAGGCCGAAAGGGAGTCTTACCTTCCTGCTCGCAGCGGGTCAGTGTGTCCTTTACCTTGGGTCCAAACAGGGAGGACCCATCAAAGGGGGCGTCGGCAAAGGAAGACTTAAAGGCCTCCGCAAAATGACACAGGCGGAGCCAGGCTGGTCTCCGTAGAGCAATGCCTGTACCCGCCGCTCTACTCGCCCCTTCGGCCGCATAAGAAATGAGCCTCATGGACGAGTTTGAAATGGACGATAGTGTAGCCGGCTGAGAGCCAACCGTCTGGGCCAGCTCCTCAGGCAGGTTACCCAAGAGGGTATCGGAAAGTTCTTTAATCAGATCCATCTGAAATCTGGTAAAGTGCGTGAGGTAGTTCAAGGACCTTAATGTAAAGGCCGCTGAACTTTGGGTGCGCTTACCGTACTGATCCATGCTCCTAGACTCCTTATTAGGAGGATGGACGGACGTCGAAGCCTCTGCTACATCTTGCTGGGTAGCAGATGCCACCACCAAAGCATCTACAGCCACACCTTTAGTTAGGAACTCTTTTTCAGGGGGGGCTGACAGGAACTTCTTAGGACGAGCAGGCACCGGTTCCACAGAGTCTAGGTGTTCCCACGCCCTTTGACAGATCAAGTCCAAGAGCTCGTCGAAGGGCAAAGACACCCAGGAGGCGGAGGGCTGAGCCCCGAAGGCCTTAAGGAACACCGACTCATCAGCAGAAGGGGGTTTGGATTGCCAGCCGCCTCGTTGTTTAAGGGCTTCCAGGATGTCTGCAAAGGAGACATCATCCGAGGACGACTTAGGGGACCCTTCTGCATCATCGAGATCAGTGTCTGATGTGACTCATCAGGGGAGTCGACGTGCTTCCTCTTGCACAATCTTTTCCTGGGGGGTTCCTCCGAAGAAGCTTCAGAAGGACCTCCAGGAGGGGGGGAAACCCCAGTGGGGGTAACCTCAGGCCCTGGGGCTCCGCTGTCTAAGGACAGGGGGACTGCCAAAGACCCAGTCTCGGTATGCAGGGAAGGAGCTGGGGAGACCGTGGAGGTAGCCAAAGATGATTTGGCTAATGTACTCCTCATAGCCCTGAAGGCGGGACCACCAGAATCCTGGGAGGGCCCCACCTCCGTGGCCACGACGGTAGACGGCACTCCCGCAGCCGACGCACCGAGAGGAAGGCTTGGGACCGAAAACATCAGTCCCGAAGCATCCCCCCCGGGGCCAACAGAAGAAGTCCGCGTACCGAACTCTGACTCAAGAGCCGGAGTTGGAGTAAGGGTCGGGCCCGACCCTAAAACCTCCACCGGTTCCACCAGCACCGGCTCCAACGGTGCCGAGGCTGTTGGAGGAGGAACCATAGTAGCAGGGTGGACCATCGGCTCCGAAGCCGAAGGGGCTGGGGCCGAAACTAACTTTTGGAACACCGGAGACTGGAAGAGTCTTAGGAGCACCCTGTCGATGTCCGAATCAGACATTTTGGAGGATCTAGATGATACCGATCGGGTCCGAACCGATTTCTCCATCGGCTCCATAGGACTAGGGGACCGGCTCCGAATGGATTCTATTACTATCGGTTCCGAGGGAGATCTCAAGGCAATTTCCCTCGGTGCCGATGAGGACTTCGGCGCCGAAGGGGAAGAGTCTGAGCCGGCAACCCTCATCGGCTCCAATATCAGTGGAGCCGATGAAGGTGACCCGCCTCTCGATGCCCCAGTCCTCGGCTCCGAAACCAGAGGGGTCGAGACTGGAGGCATCGAGGCAGACCGTTCCGCCCTCGGCTCCGAAGTCCGTGGAGCCGATGGAGAAGCCTGCCTAGGTTTTTTGGCAGTCGGTTCCGACAGACTGGTCGGAGCCGACGCTTTTTTCTTTTTTGAAGGAGAGGGAGAGGAAGATAAAGCCTCCTCGAAGGATGGCTTAATCAACCCTTTAAGGATTAATTTGTTTTTCCTCTCCTGGAGGACTCTTGATGAGAAGGCGTGACACACGCTACATGACTCTTGTAGGTGCTTGGCGCCTAAACAATAAACGCACGAGGAGTGGTCGTCCGTTATGGACATCTTATAACCACACCTCGCGCACTTTTTAAACCCAGAGGGTCTATGCTCTTTAGACATGTCTAATAAACTAGTAAGATCAATAATAGACAAAAACTAGCAGTTTAAAGTTAAAAAAAAAAAATAAAGTTTTTTTTTTAAATCAACGATACAGTTACACAAAACACAGAAAAGGAGGGTCAAGACCCTCTAACTTAAGCAGGTACTTGACACACAATAAAAAGCTAGAAATAGCAAATAGGGGAAGGCCCCTCTAACTTAAACGGGAAACCTTCCCTTAACGAAAAAACACAAATTCCTCAACAAATATATTCAAACGCACTCGTATCACAACAATAGCTGTTAAAACAGCTTTTGGGTTCAAAATAAGCAAATTCCTGACAGGAAAAGCCTGAATAAAACAGTACTTAGCCCAGCCAAGTTGAGACCACGTCCTAGCTTGTAAGCAGCAAACGAGATCTGGGGGATTAGTGGTGGTGCATCCTGGGATAAGAAATAGCTCAGCCAATAAGAGGCCTCGCTGTATAGCATAGCGTGCCGAGTCGGAGCCGAGGGATCGGCTCCGAGCCCATCAGCACAGAATGTAGGCGAGATAGGATCACATAACATCAGTATTTTATTCATATTACTGTTGATGCAACAGTTAGTCTGGAAAATTTATGCAATGCTGTATCTGGCACCCACATTAATATGTGCAAACACAAAGCCATTTAGCACGGATGTCAGCATTGCTTTAAATACTTTGTCTTACACATGCTTATGACACATGACAGGATATCAGCATGTCTTTACTGTGTCTTACACTTGTTTATGACATGTGACAGGATATCACCATGACTTTAAATACTGTGTCTTACACCTGTTTATGACACATGTGACAGGATATCAGCATGGCTTTAAATACAGTGTCTTACACCAGTTTATGACGCATGACAGGATACCGGCATGGCTTTAATTACAGTGTCTGAAACCTGTTTATGACACCTGTGACAGGATATCAGCATGGCTTTAAATACCGTGTCTTACACCTGTTTATGACACGTGACAGGATATCAGCATGGCTTTAAAAAACCTGTTTATGACACATATGACTCTGACTCCAGGATGATTCAATTTCCCTTTATATGGTGCTGGAAGCAGAAATATGGACAGGCTCTCATGGGAACAAAGTCAAATTTATGATTAGCGTCCTCAAAACATGCAGTCACATAATGTTGTCTCTCCAGTGTGCTTCTCAAGTGGGGTGCCGGCTACACGGAGTCTGCATGTCTTTTCAGTGTCCATAAGAATTTATGCAGGGTGTTCTAGTTTGTCCTAATCCCACAGACATGCCTGTAGGAGAAATGGCAATCTTCTGGCCTGTCCAAAGTTGTGCATGCAGTGTGCGTACATGGTAATACTCTGGCATCCTATTAAGAATTAATTACTCTGCCATGCAACCCCTGAGTGGTCTCTGGCACTCCATAAATCTGAAATGGATAAAGTAAATATTGAACAATGAATAAAAGTTCTGTTCTTACTGAGTTATATCGGAGGAAAACATATGCCAAATTATAATTTACATTATCAGCATGATGTCTATTTTCATGAATATGACAGTTTGGGATACTTGTAAAGCTCCAGCAGCTATTTTTTATGCCATTCTCACATTTCCTTCAAATAATTAACATAAATCTAGAGTGTAGCACCTGTCAGAGGTATCACTTTCTAACATGTGGACTTCTAGAAAGTAATTACTTAAGTCCAGCCAGAAAAAAATATGGCATATCTTACAATGCAGGACATTCCTTGTTAGAAAACACACAGTTCCAAGTTAAGACGCATGCCAAACAACTGTTAAAAATATTGTTTGCTGCAATCAGTGGCTTATCAAAATATAATTTACATTTTAAAAAGTTAAGTGTTTTTGTAAATATTTCACAGTATAAAAACACTGTAGATTTTAGCACAAACACAAGCCCATACTCAATATGGAATGTTTCTATTTCTAGTACTGAAGTTCAGCCTCAGAAATAAAGAAAATGAAATGTCTTACTGTCGAGCCCTGGAATATCCACAGCAGTCCGACATTACAAGTCTGATTTATAACCACGTCTTTTTTTCTGTTTTACTAAATTACTACTGTGTAAGGCATGTTATTACACCATAGGCACTCTAACATTCTGCTGGCTCTTTGCACACATTTTATAATGTGACTTTTTTTATATAGCCTATGTCTTGATAGTGAAGCTCCAAAAAACGATGACATCTACTACCCTGAGTGAATTCACTAGTACCCCGAGTGAATTCCCTTGATGACGGTAAGTTTCACGTTAAAGTTACTCATTAAATCCCAGCTGAGCTCATGTCAAGTACAGCGCTGCTGCTGGCAAGTTAAGTTGTGAAAACCTGTGGTATGAAAATACAAAGAGAAAAATCAATACATGAACATGTTGCTTAGAACAAAACACTCACACTGCTAAATCTACTTTCTAAACCAAAAACGTCCAGTCCTTGGAAATATACCTTCTACTTCCTTCAGGTAAGTTGTATTTGTTTCTAAAAGGAACTCGTGCAGTGACATGCAAAAATGGTCAACAGACAATTCAGTTTTATAACGTTTGAAAAACAGTGAAATTAATGCAGAAGACAAAGCACCAAATTTCAATACAGTAGATCACATACAACAGTAGTTTTCAAGCATTGCTTTTATCCATATTTACAGCAGAAAAAAGCTACTTCAGACAGGAATTGAAGGAATAACACAATGCACTTTGTAACAGGAAAATGCTGCATTTAACAGGCTTTCTTAAATTCAATGGATCAGAGGCATTTAAACACAGTGTAAAAAAATGTTAAAGATTCACCTCACACACACACACATTTTATAATTGAGCAAAATAGAAGTTATGTACTTACAACAACTTGGCATCTGTGTTGTCCATTTTCATTCTTCCTCACTGATGGGTTTCGGAGCCGACTCACCCACATTTCCTAGACTTTTGGATCCAAGTCTCGAGCTCCTCCCTCCTCCCATAATGCATCATACCTTCCCCAACTCCTCAGATCTAATTTGCTGCCTTATAACCTGGAGAATAAAGGAACAGGACGGAATAAAAAAATAGGTTTGGGGCACAATCCTAGATCCCATGCATTCCAATAAGTTCTAGGCGACTTCTCGAAGAATCAAGGCTGGGGGATGGCTGGGAGGGACGTGAAGAAGACTGAAAATGGACAATACAGATACTTAGTTATGGTAAGTACATAACCTTAAAATCTGATGTTGTCCTTTTCATTCTTCCTTACTGATGGGTCAGAGTCTCTAGCTATGTAGTTCTAGGTCTGAGTCTCCAGCTATGTAGTTCTGGGTCTGAGTCCCCAGCTATGTAGCTCTTGGGTGGCCTTCAAGGAAGGATATGCCAGAGCACTGTCGAGCCAAATGATGCCTTGCTTCTGGATACAATGTCCAATTTGTAGTGCGATACAAAAGCACGAGTCTTTGACAACGTGGCCGCAGCACAGATTTTATTAACTGAGGCCCTAGAATAAAACGCAGATGACATACCCATAGATCTGGTAGATTGGGCCTTTGGAGGTTGCAGCAATTCAATACCTTTTTGGGAATAAACATGAGAAATACAATCAGTAATCCATTTGGCCAAAGTAATTTTGGAAACTACTTGCCCAAACGATTTGAGGAAAAGGAAACAAACAGCTGATCAGATTTTCTGTACTTCTTTGTTCTATGAAGATAGAAACATATTTGTCTATGAACATCAAGGAGATGCAAAATATACTCTCCTTTATTAGAAGAATTGAGGAAGAAAACTGGCAATTGAATAGAATGAGTAATGTGCGATTCCACGGCTACTTTTGGCATAAAGGAAGGTTTAGTCTGTAAGGATGTGATGTAAGGAGGTTTGGGTGAGAAGGCTTGAAGTTTGGATAACCTCTTAGCCGATGTAATGGCTACCAGAAATATTGTCTTCCAGAAAAGAAATTTCATGTCACAATTGTCAGCTGGTTCAATGGGCTTTTGGGTAAGTCGTTGAAGAACAATCATAAGATCCTAAGGGGGTAAAGGGCCTTTTATTGGAGGTCTAAGTAGAAAAATGCCCTTCATGAACACTTTACATAATTTGAAGGCAGAAAGAGTGGAAAACAGTCTCCAGTATGGAAATTAGATACAGCAGCTAGTTGAAGTTTTATAGTAGAAAAATGAGCGCCTTCCTGAAAAAGCATATTAAGGAAAAGAAGAACGGCTGAAATAGGAGCTGAGAAAGGGTCCACATTTTCCTTTCAGGCCCAAATGCAAAACTTTCTCCACTTGCTGTTGCAGACTTTTTTAGTGGATGCCTTTTGAGAAGCCATAATTATGTCGTGGACTTCGGAGGGGGGGGGACTTTCTTACAATTATTGGAAGTGGAGAAACCATGCTGTCAATCTGAGGGTCTGGAGACTGAGGTGCTGGTGTTCTGATGCGTGAATAATGGGGGGATACTTGAGGTAAGACCATAGGAAGGGGAACCACACTTAACGAGGCCAGAAGGGGGCAATGAGAATTACTGAGCTCTTCAACCTGCTGGCTTTCTGTAAAAATTTCAGGATCAAGGGTACAGGGGGATAAGCATAAAGGAGACTCAGGGGGCCAATTGTGGACTAGAGCATCTCTTGGAGATTGCCCCGCCTTGGACCATCTTTCCCTTTGTAATGCCCCTACCCCAACTGGGAAGTGTCCATGGTCACTTGGAGGAGGGACTGCAAACAGTTTGCCCAAATATAAGTCATCTGACTGCATCCACCATTGGAGATAAAGTCTGCAGGCCACAGTTAGTCTGATGGAAACAGATAGCTTTTGGTAAAGAACTGAACAGCCAGGGTCCATTGTAGAACTCACATAAAAAAATCTTGCCAAAGGAAGTAGGATGATGGTGGCTGACACACATCCCAGTGCTCTGAGTACCAACCTCCCAGGGGGTGGGAGTCTAGAAGAAAGGAAATGTAGTAACCTCTGGATACTGTTTAGCACCCAGGTGCTGTTCGTTATATTTGTCCAGAAGTCTAGCTGCAGAGATAAATGACACCCGACTGCCTCCAGAGTTGGACAGCCAGGCAGTGCTTCAGGAGCGCTGATAGGGCTTATCATAGAAAGGTTCCCTGAAGCCTTGATTTTGCAGACCCCCTCTGCCTCTGGGGTGGCTCCTACCATTGAAACCTCCACCTCTGCCTCTGGAGGAAGCATCTTCGTATGGGTCTTGGAAAGGTTCTTGAGACTTTCTGAACCAAGTCTTCTTGCCACCTCACTGATTTCTTAAAAAGGTCCTCTGAGGGGTAGAAAACTTGATCCCCACTACAGACAAAGTCTTTCCTTCTAGCTTGCTGCAGGTAAGGGTATCTTTTACTGATGGTCCAAACAAGGAGGAACCATCAAAGAGGGCATTAATGAACGATGCCTTGAAGGGTTCTGCAAAGTTGCATAGCTGCATCCAGGCATGTCTCCTGATGGCTACGCCTGCACTGGCTACTCAAGAGGTGCCTTCCACAGTATGCAAAATCAACCTCATTGAGGAATTTTCAAGGGAAGATAGAGTCGTCAGCTGGCTCGGGAGAAACGTTCTTCAAGTCCTCCTCCGATATGGTCTCAGCAAGAGAGTTAGTTAACTCTTTAATCAGGTCTCTCTGCAATCGAGTGAAGTGTGCCAAACAGTTTAATGACTTCAACATAAAGGGTGCTGAGGTGTAAATGTGCTTTCCATGTTTGTCACTTGCCCTGGACTGTTTGTTTGGTGGATGAATAGTGGAGCTCTGTTCGGCTAGCTCCTTTTTTTGTGGCTGTTGACACAATGATGGCATTTAACTGGAAGTCGTTGCTCCAGTATAGAAGGTCAGAGGATGGAATGAGTAACCTGTTGGGGTGCTTAGTAATAGGCTTGACCATGTCTGGCTCCTTCCAAGCCCAGCAGGAAACTAAATCTATGAGCTCGTCCACCGGGGGTGGTCACCCAAGACCTAGATGGGCCCACCCTATAAGCCTCCAGGAACACAGACTTCTCAGAAGGAGGAGGAGGTTGGATGGACCAGCCATCTTTCTTTTTTAGGAGTTCTAGGATGCCTCAGAAGGATATGTCATTAGGTGGTGAGTGGAGAGATCCTCAGTGAGGGACTCCATGGTAGAGTCTATGTGCTCCTCTTACACTTTCTCTTTTAAAGGACCTCCTCCATGGGGTGTTCCAGGAAGGCATCGGAATAAGGGAGGAAGTGGTCTGGAGGCTCCTCAGGCAGGCTGACTTATGGCAGGAGTGATGAGCTCAGTGCTCAGACCTAACAAGGGACAGGGCAGATCCTGGATGTGAGGAAACAGTTTTCTGATCTTAGAGAAGGCCCGTTCTACAACCTCAAAGGCTGATGACCCTGGGAAGACTCTCTCCTCCTCCCTCAGAGCTGAAGTCACCAGATGAGAGAGAGAGCAGAGCCAACCATGGATCCAAGGCTTCCAGACAGAATCAGACCCAAGTTGTTGAGGGCCGAAGGCCCAAGGGGAAGCAAAGGATCAGGCAAAGTCGGAGCCAAAGGCAACCCCCCCCTCGGAGTCGGCATTGGCATCTCAGATCCTATACCAACTCTGATCCGACAAAACTGGAACAGAAGCAATTAGGGACAGAGTTGTAGTAGAGGAAGGGTGCTTCCTCAGATCTGACATGACTCTCTTGGGTATCTGGTACCTGGGGTTCCAAAGCCAAGGGTCCAATTGGAGAAGGAGTCTGCAAGATATATGGCTGAACAATCATGTATCCAAGATGGGTTGGCGATGGCAAGACCCCTTCTGAATTTGAGCCCAGAGAAACATCCACATCATCTTGTCCATATTGACCACTGTGAGACTTCAACAAGACCCAGACAAAGAAGTGGGTCTGGATGAAGTTGTAGATTGAAGGATCTTCAAAGGAGAAGCCAGAGTCCCTGGTTTCAGATGATAAACTGGAGTAAGGCTCCTAACCACCGGATCCAATGCCTTAGGATCTGAGGTAGAAGTGCTTGGAACAGGAGATCCAGAGATAAGCACAGTTTCTATCTGATCCAATGAAGTCCTAGGATCCAATGCCATTAGGTCTGATAATGTCTTAGGATCTGAAGGAGCCCTGGGATTCGAGGGTGGCTTGGTCACCACTGGATCCAAAAGGGTCAGATCAGAGACTGTCTCTCTTCTGGCATGGCTCTGATGAGACCCCTGGAGAATCAGAAAGGGCTGGCCTTTGTTGTTCCTTTAAGCTACCATGCTTTGAGGAGGTTTGAGCCCCAGAAAAAGGTGATGATGCTGACAAAAGGCCCTTCAAAATGAGCTTTTTTTCTTCTGTCTGACAAGGCCTGGGGACACACAGACTGCACAATCCACATTTAAATGAGGGTCTTATGCTCACAATAAGTGCATCTCTTGAAGCCTGAATTGCTGACCTAAGATAAAAACGGGTGATATGCCCTAGTGCGCGCACACACACACACACACACACACATACATGCATACATACACAAAGCAAAAAAGTTAAACTGTAAATCTAATAAAGACAAGGTTTACTAACTATTATAGCTGATTCTTTTAGTTAAAGTTGAAAAGGAAAATGCCAATGGCACAAAGACAAAAGTTGAAAAGAATTAAAGGGCAGCTGCCCCTAATGCCTGAGGTTGACTATAAAGGAGGGAGGATAGAAAGGATAACAACAGTAAATAGAATTCAAAGTTAAATTTGACTTAACTCACAACAGCAACACACTAGAGACGCAGAAACCAGTCTGGACGCAACGGCTGCAAAGGAGGTCTGAGGACTTTAGGGAAGGTATGATGCATTATCGGAAGAGGGAGGAGCTTGAGACTTAGATCCAGAAGTCTAGGAAATGCGGCTAGGTCAGGTCCAATATTGGGTCTGAGACCCATAAGTGAGGAAAAATGAAAAGGACATCATCAGAATACAAATTAAAAATGTGAGATTACTCATTATAGCAGTTATCTCCCAGAAGGCTCTCTGAAGACTTCCTTCCGGAGCCCTCTTACATGGCTAGTAACTACTTCTGAGGTCCTCACTTTCACATTTTATCTGGCATCCTGGTGACTGGATCAGAGAGAAAGAGACAGACAGAATGCATGTTTCAATAATACATCCTCACTTAGATGAAGTACAGCCTGCCTGCCATAGACATTCACAGCTATGACTACATTACAGTATACATTTAAAATTTTACTTACAAAATAAACCCTCACTACTTCCTATCTTAACTACATACTTGTATTCTGTCCTTTCAAACTCTCTGTTTCTTACATTTCAGAAACATAAGAGAAGATACCTGGGCAACCTAACTCACTTCTTCATAGAAAATGTCCTTCCTATCTACCTTCTACCAGCTTTTAGATTTCACCACCACTAAATTATCCTACAACCCTGCAACGCTGGACTTCCAAGATGGCTGCACAATGAGTAACAGCTTAACTCTAGCCCTCCCAGTGTAACAAAAGAAACTTAGCAGATGAAGCCAGTGGACCTAATTCTCTAGGTAAATTTCAGTAACTGGCTAGTAACCCCACTTCCTGGATGCCAGGAAAAAAGAAATACAGAGGACCTGAAGGAAAATCAGCTAGAAAAGGTGACGAAAAAACACTGACTGGGAAAATTGTGCAGCTATTCGACAAAAAGTAGCCTAAGCTCCAGGCATGACTTCCAGTAAACCGGAGGAAAATATAAGGCAACTGTACACATACCTGATTAAAATAAATGAAACACTGATGGAGTATATCAACTCAAACAATAAAAGGCTGGAAAATATGGAAGAAGTTTTACACAGATATTCAGATAACATGAAAAAACAACAAAACTCAGAGGTCTAAATGAAGAAAAGAATGGCTGAATATGAGAATGCACAAGGAGAGATGTTTAAAAAAATAATAGAATTAGAGAACAGAGCATATAGGGAAAACCTGAGATTTTCTGCTGTACCAGAGAAGCTGGAAGGAACAGACTATTAATTTTATGAAAGCACAAATAAGCAACTGGACTGGTATTCCACATCAGGAATTGTTAATTGAAAGGGCACATCATGTGTATGCTCCAAACCTGGCTATGAGAAAGCAACCTAGACCTTTAATCGTAAAGATGCAATCCTACCAGCAGGAGGAGTTAATTCTGACAAAATACTAAAAGTGGGAGACAGCAGAGTGTTTGTGGAGAATAACTACTCGTACACCAGACAGAAGAGGAATACATTTATTCCATTATTCAGGGAATATCGAGAAGCAGGCATGACATTAAAATTGCTGTACCCTGCTATCTTCAAAATATTTTTCCCTGGAGGGACAAAATTATTTTTTGATGAAATACATGCTAAGGAGGAAATACAAAAGTTTGTCCAATAAAAAAAATGAACGGTGAAATAGGAAATTCTGATTCTTGTTCTTCTACTAATAAAGACCACAGAAAGACTGTCAGTGAAACCTTTTCCAATGTTTCAAATAAAAATGCTTGAGAGAATTGAGAGAAGGAAAAAATGTAAGAGTTGGCTAGAAGAACTGAGAGCACATTGGAAATGAAGCAGATAGGATTTGGGAGATGGAGATGAACAGGAATACAACCAGTAACTTGCAAATTGTCAAATGCAAGATTAAAAAGTAATAACTGCATTTGTGAAACATGACAGAACAAAAAAATCTGGAAATATTGGATTTGTTTTTACTTTTTTAAGCATGTAGGGTACTGTAAAGCATATGCTCTTCTTCATGTCATTGTCTGGAAAATACTCAGGAGAGGGGGGAGAAAGAGAAAAAGTTAACTGCAAGTAAAACATTTTTTCTTAACAGTACTATTTTAATAGTGCATGATTTTCTTTGCATACTACAAAATAAAATGTTCTCAGTTATTTTTAAGTGTAATGGGGATACTAACGTAAATAAGTGCTCCTGTTTTTTTTATCTTTCTCCCTTCTGTCTTTTCCTTGTTTAATTTTAAGAAATGTAGGCACTGCAATGTGAAAACAGAAGAAGAAAATTCTGGTGAAAGGAGCACGGCAAAAGGAAAGAGTGCACTTTTTTACCCTCTCAGTGCAAGCTACTGTAAAGCATTACCTACTGGACTAATCACCAACCTAAAAAGTTACCTCGGGAGGCAGAAAGAAAGTATGACAATCTCTCCCTCTGATAACCTGCACTAGTCAATATAAAGCCTGTATCTATTTAGATCTGTATTACTTCGATATCTACCCACTCCTGCCCCCCCCATTTTGTTTGCTACACTCTTACCACCACTTACTACCCTTAAAACTATTGAATAATATACTCCCTGTAATATAGTGAAACAAAGGTGTTTCAAGTGCATTTTCCTGGCTTATTCTGTCCCTGGACTAGCTGATAGTTTTCTTTAGCTAAGTTCTACTCGGTAGGTATAGCCCCTCTCCGTTCGCTCCCCTCCCACCCAACCCCTATATCATTAGCTAAGTTCTACTCGGTAGGTATAGCCCCGCTCCGTTCGCTCCCCTCCCACCCAACCCCTATATCATTACCCAAGTTCTACTCGGTAGGTATAGCCCCCACTCCGTTCGCTCACCTCCCACCCAACCCCTATATCATTACCTTTATACCTTGCCATACAAACCACACCTCTTCACTTCCTCCCTAATCCTCCTCCCCTCTACTTCCTGTCCTAAAAACACCTCCCCTCTACGTCATGTCCTCAAAACACTTCCCTTTTTTGCTCCTCCCTACACTCACCTGCTAGTCTCTATCAAAGTCTACACTAACTTACTCTCACCCCTTCCTCTCATCCTCTGCTCTACATCCCACAAACTGTCATGCTTCTTAAAATCCAAACTATACTCCTACTATCACTACTCCTCATCCTCTATCACCTTACCTCCTACCACTCACAATTACCCACATCTTATTTCCACCCCTCAAACACAACTCAACTCACCACAACCCTGTCTACAAATCTGTCCCTCCAGCCTTACCCCTACCACTCCCATTCCTAAAATAAAAATATCTCCCCCCTCCCCTTTAAAACAAAAAACTAAAGTATACCTATTCAAACTAATACCCCACTACAAGCCTCTACTTCTATCAGGTGACATTCATCCAAATCCTGGCCCTACAGACACTACCCTGAAGAGTAACCCTCCTGTTCCTAAAACCGCCAACCCTTCTAACTCACAAAAACAAGTAACATTCTGCTCTATCAACCTCAGGAGTTTCATTAATAAAGTTCAAGAACTCCATGCATGGTTAAGCTAACTATACTCCTGACATAGTTACCCTAACAGAAACATGGTTAAACCACACCACCTGGACAGTGAAATTATCCCTCTTGGCTATAATATCCTGAGACTTGATCAACCAAAAAGAAAAGGAGGAGGAGTCTCCATACTCTACTCCGATCGTCTCCCCAAATTAGTCCCAAACTAACTTTACCCTCCTTCTCAACAGCTGAATTCCTACTGGCTAACTTCAAACTTAACTGTTGTAGCAATCTATATTCCCCCTGGTGATAATATTAACATACTTAAGAACATCCTATCTCACCTCTCTCAGACCATCCACAATGAAACAATTATACTGGGAGATGTAAATATAGATTGGCTTTCATTACAAACTCCCAACACTACTTCCTGTATTAACCTGCATGGGTTTGAGCAGCTAATCACAATCCCTACCTATATTAATAAATCTCACCTACCTAGCTCTCTTCTTGACTGGATATTGGTCTCCCATCCCCAAAACTATCATAACCCCCAAACCCTTCCAAATGCCCTCAGTGACCACTGCCCAATAAAAGTTACCAGACACACTCCCCTCCTTACCAAACCTTACAAATTTATTACCCCACACACACTTTTACACTTCTGTCCTGACTCCTTCATTTACCAACTCTCTAGTATTAACTGGTCTCACCTCACCACTCCTCCCTTAGATGTCCACTCCTTCAACACTACCTTCCTAAACAATCTTAACTCCCTTGCTCCTCTCCGCACAATTAGAATTAAATCCAGTACTGGTCCTTGGCTTACTAAATCTACCTGAACCCTCATGAAAGACCGGGACAGGATATGGAAAATGTGGACTAAAACTAGGACCCCTTCTCTCCTTCAGAAATTTAAAGAACTCAGAAATAAAATAAAAAAAAAATCATCCATAACAAAAACTTCTATGCCAACCCTCCCTCTAATCTTAAATCAGACCCCAAAAAATTCTGGAGCTCTACTAATAAGAATCTACATCCAGGAAAGCCTTTCCCTCCAAACCCATGTCCTAACGCAACCCCTGAAGACATAGCCATTAAATTTAATAATCATTTTATAAATTCAATAACCTCCTTAATAAATTCTACCCCCCAGCAACAATGCTAGCACCCTCACAAATACAATACCTCTTTCCAACCCTTCTAATTCCTTCTCTCTTAAAACAGTATCAACTAACTATATAAAATATTTACTTTCTAAACTTAAACCCTGCTCCCCATCAGTTGACAACCTACCCTCTTATTTCCTACAGACTGCCTCTGAACCTCTTGCCTATCCTGTATCTATCTTGATCAACTGATCAATCTCTGAATCCTATGTCCCCACTATATGGAAACACTTCTTTACTTTAGCCATTCACAAAGGTGGTAACTCCTCAGACATATCTAACTTCAGACCAGTTGCCATACTCTCTCCTCTCCCCAAAATCCTAGAGAAATGCATTCACAAGCAGGTAATATATTACCTTCACCAGGAAAACCTTCTCACACCCACACAGCATGGTTTCCGTCCCAAGCACAGTACAACTACTGCACTAATATCCTTCATCAACACAGTCTCCCTTGCGTGTGATAACAATAAACTTGTCTCATGCCTATTCCTTGATCTTTCTAAAGCCTCTGACACTGTCTCCCACCCTCTCCTCCTTGACAAACTCAGTAACCTAAATTTCTCTCTCCCTACTATCTACTGTTTCTCCAGATCTCTCTCTACCTGCCAGCAATCAGTCAAATGGATCTCTGCACTATCCCCCCTCACTGTACAAATGGGTGTCCCCCAGGGGTCCATTCTCGGACCACTGCTCTTTAATATTTTCACCAACTTACTCTACTCCTCTTGTCCCCAGTCAAATCTTGTGCAATATGCTGACGAATCTACAGTTATAACCATTGCTGACAACCCCACTGACCTCCATTCAACTACCCAGGCATCTTTCCACACCATTAAGACATGGCTTGGCTTAGTGATAAACTAATATTTAATCCAAAGAAAACTAAGCTCCTACTCTTCCTTCCCAAAAACCTCACTTTGCTCAAAAGTACACTTTCCATTTTATCTAGCAATAATACCACCATCTCAGCTAAACCTAGTACTAAATTGCTAGGTGCCACAATAGATGATCAGCTTAAGTTTGATCTACATATTACTAACTCTATTAAAAAACTCATCAGAAATCTGGACAACTCTTCCGCAACAAGAAATGCTTAACCAACACAGCCCGAAAAACTCTCTCTCATGCTTTACTACTCCCAACACTCACATACAGCTGTCACATATTCACAAAGCTAAACTCTACACGTATTTCCAAACTTGAAACTGCCTACAACATGGTCATCAGATTTGCAGCAAACCAAACCTACAAGTCACACTACTGCTTAGCACTTCAGCAACTAGACTGGCTAGAATTCCCTCATCTGCTCCAACTATATCAACTACAAATCATTTACTCCATCCTGTATCTACCCTCCTTCTGCCCCAGCCTCTCCTCCATCATTTCTAAATATTCCCCTGCTAGGATTCTACGCAGCCCAGACCAAGAATTATTATACACCTACAAACCCAAAACCAAAATAGGATGTCTACTCTAACTATAACCCAACTACATCCTGGAACCAACTCCTCTTGGAAATAAAGTCCCTTCATAGCAAGAGTTTCAAATTAGCCATAAGAAAATATCTCAAAAAATGGTCTTGCCACTGTAGCCATCCACCCTGAAACTACTATCCTTCGACATATTTCACCACCTCACTCTAAATGAATCTCTAACCTTGTACTCTTTCCTCTTCCACCACTTCCCTTCCTCCCTCTCTTACCAAACTTGATTCTTTCAGCTCCAAAATAACCTACCTGATATAGTCTGTCTAAAAGGTCACCTCTACTCTATTTCCCTTATATCTTCAACTAGCTTTGAATATTCCTTTTTTTCTAAACTCCAAAACAATTAGGTACTACCCATTTAAAGGGATATGTAACTGGTTTCAAAATCGTTTCCTATTTATTTATTTTCAAAGCAGTTAAAATGATATTGTAACACGTCTCATATTCTTCTTCTGATGGTTAATACTTTGTAACAAGTCTCATTTTTTTGCTGATTGTTAATACTTTGTTTTTAAAATTGTATTCCCTGAGGAGCTTTTCTCCCTGGGTCTCTGCTGAAAATGAGCCAAAAGCTCAGTCAGACTAACCCAGTTAACAAATGTAAAATAAATAAATAAAAATTCTTGCATAGGGGAATGGCGGGGCTAAGGCCCTTAGCTTAAACTAGTAACATGTTTTAAGAGAAACCAAATAAATGAAAAAAGAATATTGAATATTACAAGGCTTTTTTCTAGTAAATAAATACATGGTTGGCAGTTTTGCATCTGGTTCTTATGTCTCTAGGAGACAATCTGATAAAGAGAAATGGCTCAGAGAAAATGTTTTCTGGAAGCATTCAAGTGTTTTCCCAGCTGAGAGAGCTATAAAGATAAGACACAGCCAAGACAGCACTTAGCAGAATCCCAGGCTGTACCATGCATCTTAGCATGTATAATCTTTCTTTTAGGTTATCTCAAGTCTGTGTATGTGGCTGTCAGTTTGGAAAATGTGTTCCTATTAGGATTGTAAAACTTCAATATTTGAAGATGTATAAACTTTTGTGTGTTATTACCATGTTAATAGGTTGTAGGGGGTATTGGAGGTGTGTTTGTTTATTTGTTTGAGGGCTTTCAATAAAGCAAACCCTTTTGTAAAATGTGACATAGGGTCAAATGGATATGATAAAAACAACTGTATAAAAGATCAACCTGCTAAACATGTAAAAAAAGCTGGAACTAGACATTAAAAAGCTATTGTAAATAAAAAGTAGGAATAATAAATAAGAATATGATGTTTTCTGTAATGTCTTTAAATATCAGTGGTCTCAAAGATAAATACAAAAAAAGAAAGCGTTGTTGTCTTTCAGCTTTTCCTAGTTAGGGGTTGCCACAGTGGAACTCCGGTCCACTAATGATTGGCAGTAGATTTTCAAGGTGCTGAGTTGCCAGCTCGATGCCCAACCTTCAACGAAGGCTCTCCCATTCACGCATGTCTTTCGGAACGCCACTCAACCCGCAGGGAGGACATGCAGACTCCACACAGAAGGCACTCCCCGCACACTAGCCGAGAATTGAACGGGAGAACCTCTTGCTGTGAGGCAACAATGCTACCGCTGCACCACCGCGGAAATAATCACAAAAAAAGAAAGAGTAGTGAACTATATTAAAATATTAGGGTGCAAATAGCTATGTTATAGAAGACACACTTGGAAAGAACTGAACTTGTGAATTTGATAAAGGTTTTCAGGATGGTTATTCAGTGGAATATCTGAAGCAAAGGAAAACAGGAGCTCCAATAGTGACAGTAGAAAATAAAAAATACAATAATGGTAGATTTATAGCACTAAGGGTCTACTGGCAAGAGAGGAGGATTACACTGGCATGTATTTATATTCCACTGCAAACTGTTATTATAGAGCTTACGACAATTCTGGGAGAAATAATCAGTTTTCAGCAGGGAATATTACTTATAAGATAAGTGGGGACTGGAATTTGATTTGCAACAGTGAAGATGTGTCTGGGGGGGCTAGAAGGGAAAATATAACAAAGAATGGCAGATTTTTTTCAAGAAATTTATGAAAATATTTGGTATGGAAAATGTGAATTCAGTGCTAGGAGTGTAGAATAATTTTATACATTATTCCTTGAACTAAAAGAACTGGGCTAGGTTAGACATAACTTACATTTCACAGGAACATATACATTAATTGAAGATCTTGTTTTAAATGCCTAAAATTATCACTTGTGACATACGCAAATTCACATTTATACAAATGTAATCAAACTACATTAACAAACATTATACTTCACATTTATTGCTATATATCATATAACCTAAGCAACATTACATAAATTACTCAATTCCTGCCCCATTTTTAAACAAGAGACATCTTTATTAAATCATTACTTATGACATAAGCAATGATACATTTATATAAATGAAAACAAACCACACTGACACAATCCTAGTTGCAAGCATTTTACATCATAAATCATACTGACACACTCCCAGTTGAAAACATTATACATCACTTATAATCCAATCATTTTCAATCAAACATTACATAGCTCATTTAAGTCCTGTCTTCTTTTAAACCTCATTTTTCCCCTGTATGTAATTCCCATTTACTTCTATGTAGTTTGCTCCTACCCTTTTCTGAATATCTCAATTCCAGCTGTTTTATCTCTGTTACTATAGTCACTACTTCTAATATAGCTGGTTTGGATTTTGATTTCCATTTTCTAGCAATTGTTTTTTTGGGAGCCACTATAATTAAACAAAGTAAGGCCTTACTATGTCTAGGCAATTCCAATTCTGTATCATAGCTCAGAAAAATCATCTCCCTCGTCCCATCAATCCACCCATCCAGCATCTCTGACAGTGCATCCTGCAAGGAAACTTTAAAGTCCGCCAACCCACCACACTCCCAGAAAATATGTTCCCAAGTACCTCTTTCTTCCTCATCATACCTCCAATATTTGCTGTCTACCTGAGGAAAAATTATCTGGAGTCTACTTGGGGTATAAAAATATATTCTTAAACATTTCCAAGCAAAAATCCTAAATCTTCTAGATTTTGTTGCATATTTGGGAGACATACATATATCCTCCCATTGTTTCTTTGTGAATTGTTTATCCAATCTTTAACTGAATGTCTTGATACGCATCCAGTAACTGTTTCAGATCATGCGCCAATAACAACTAAAATAAAAACACAGAGTAATGAAATAAAAAAACACAGAGTAACACTCCCCTTTTAAGAAATTGATCTATACTCAATTGATGATAAATAATAACGCATATTATACCCCTTCCAAACTTAATAAAATTGATGCTAGTAAGTCTCCCTCTTGTCCTTGTTGCTCATTTCCAAAAGCTGACCTTCTGCATATTTTCTGGTATTGCCACTATTCACATAAACTTTGGACTTCTTTGAAGGTAAGGTTACAGAAAATGGGATACCACAAATCCACCTTATCCTGGGAAACAGCAATTCTCCACATACCCTCGATACATCTTTCTAAATTAGACACACATGTTTTTATATTTATTTCCTCTCTCATAAAACTTTACATTTCCAAAAACTGGCTTGATCGTACTAAATTGAATTGGAATGACTTTAGAACAATGGCTTACTCGTACATTTCTGCACAAAAAATTTTGTTGAAGAGTCCCAAAAAAATGGCTTTAAATAACAAAACTATAGAGAAGGTCCTCTATATTATTAATAACGATCATTAGTTTTCACTTTCGTGTCTTAGTACACTAATATGATTTATTTACCTTTATTATTCATTTTCTCATATAATTAATACTTTATTTAATCATTTGCACCTTGGTCACCATTTGTACATATTGTATATATTGTTGTTTTCTTTATTTTTTCCACATTCATGAGTTGAAATGTACATTTATTTGCTGTGTAATCTCTAATAACTTCTAATGATTATATTTACATTTTTTTGATGCTTGTTATGTTATATTCTATAATTCAATAAAGAGATTTTTGAGAAAAAAAAACACAGAGTAATGAAATAAAAAAAAACAGAGTAATGAAATAAAAACACACAGAGTAATGAAATAAAAAAACACAGAGTAATGAAATAAAAAAACACAGAGTAATGAAATAAAAAATGAGACACTGGCGCTTTCCCACCTGTTATAGAGAGAGAAATTTAAGGAATGGGTAATGGAAATTATTCAGGAGCTATTGGAAAAAATAGGAATTTCTTCTGAAACTATAGCTAAGAATGGGCTAAAATTAAAGTGGAGTTTAAAATAGGGGTGGAAATAAAAGAAAGGGATATATGGTTAAGAAATAACAAGGATTATTTATAGGGACAAGCAAGTATAAAAATATTGCAAAATAGGGGGAATCCCACAGAACAAGAAGAGAAGCAACTCCAGACTGCTAAACAGAAAATAAGGGATTACCTTGATAATATCAGGAATTTCGAACGACTGCTGTTAAGCAACTGCTTTTTTAAAATAACTCTAGAGCACAAAAACATTTAGCACAACGACTCAGGCATCAGAAAGTAGAAAGAGCTGTTGCCAAGCTTAGGGAGCCTATAACAAGGAAGATAACAAGAGATCCTGTAGAAGTTAGAAATATTGAGGAAATTCTATGAAAGTCTGTTTAAAACAGAGAAATATGGAAATCAAGAAAAGGTACAAATAGAAATGTTTATGGAAGAATTAAATATGCTAAGTTTAGAGGTAGATGAGACTCCTTTACTAGCAGTTAGGATTGGAGGAGAGGAGATAAAAATTGTGATGTATAACCAATCCATAGTTAAGTCCCCAGGAATAGATGGCATTCCTGTGGAAGGTTGGAAGCTAGGAGAGAAAAAAAAACTGATAAAAGACTGGGAAGGTTTTGTTTACAGTATTTTAAAAGAAGTACCAACATCCTGAAAGAAAATGGAGGGTAAAGACCTATCAGATCTAGCTTCGTGCAGACAGATTTCACTACTAAATCATGATTATAAAGTGTTTGTCTATAACGGCTAAAAGAATGGCAAAAGTAATGCCAAAACTGATAGAGTTGGATCAATGTGGTTTTGTGGAGGGGAGGCAAACATTTGGCAACATTAACAGAACACTGAAGATCCAGAAAGAAGCAGAATGTAAGAAAATACAACTGTTGTTGGTGGGTCTTGCTGCATAGAAAGCATTTGACAGTAAGCTGGGGACTTTTATGAGCAGGGCAATGGAAGAATTTGCATTCCCGGATAAAATTATAAGGTTGATTAGGAGGGTATATGAGGTATTGGAGTTGAAAATTAAAGTGAGGGGGGTCTTCTCTAATAATTTCGCTTGAGCAGAAGAACCAAGTAAGGGTGCCCTCTCTCCCATCTGTTATTTGCATTACATTTAGAACCACTGGCAAAGAAAATAAGGGACTCAGAAATGAAATGACAGAAATGGTATGGCAGCCAAGGAAAGCTGACATTATTTGCAGATGATGATATTTTACACCTGACAAAACCAAAAAGAGACATTACAGTGTTGTGAAACATTTTGAGACAGTTTCAGATTGGTTCAGCAATATCCATATTTATGGGGACATGATAAAATGAAGTATTTGGGAGTATGGATTAAAAATGATTCTGGTATGGCAGCTAAGGATATGTGGGAAGAGACTAAACAAAAGATAATACAAAAACTGAGAAAATGGAAGCTTTGTTATATGGATATGGATAGTAAGATACAAGCAGTTAAAATGTTTTTATTCCCAATAGTCTTATACTCAGGTTAGGCATACTTCTATCACCCAAAGGAGAAGTTGTGGATAGCAATTACTAACGAGCTGAAGTATTTTATCTGGGAAGGGAGACAGCAAGAGTCAAGTGGGATAAGATTATTTTTCCAACAGAACAGGGCGGACTGGGATTATCCGATTTGAAGGAGTATTTCACAGCAACAAAGTTAAGACTCCTATACATAGCACAACCAGAAATCTATAATTCAAAGTGGAAAGGGAGGATGATGAAATGGTGGGATGAGCAGCTGAAGAAACAAGGACAGACTGCGATTTTGGATGCAGACCTTTAAGGAGAATAACAATAATCATACAGAATATTATATTCATGAAGTAGCAGAAAGTATCCTAAGAACTGAACCAACACGGGAATGGAGAAAGGAGATTCTGCCGATAGGGATAACTGCAATTATGGATACAGACAATAGGCAAGAGAGGCTTGGAATTTACTGGAGAAAACTGGCAAAGGAAACAAGGTATTTGAAGCAAATAACTAGAGATGGAAAGGTAAGAGAACAAGACGCCAAGAATATATTTGGACTGCAGGTTAGTGATTACCTTGTCTATCAAGGATTGTTATCAGAGTATAGGCAAAGAGAAAGAAATAGGGGGATTCTAAATGAAAGACCAGCACTGGTAGAGTTTTTAGTAGAATCTATAAGACAAGCTGCCATTAAAAAGGAACAATTAGTAGAGCATATAAAATACTGTATGAGAACTATAAGAATCAATCACAGGAGGTTAAAAAGGCTTGGAGAGAGAGACTGGATAAGCAATTCACAAAGAAACGTTGGGGGGAATAGTCTTCCAAATATGCCACAAAGTCCAGAAGATTAAGGTTTTTGCTTGGAAGTGTTTACATAGCTATTTTTATACCACACGTAGACTCCAAAGAATTTTTCCTCAGGTAGACAGCAAATGTTGGAGGTGTGATGGGGAAGAAAGAGGTAACTAGGAAAGAGTTCTTGTGTAAAATCTTACCATAACTGTACATGTCCATTCTCTTCTGTGTTGCAGTATTCTTTACATGTGGGAAGTCCTCCACCCAATGACCCAATGTCCAGCCAATATACAACAGCTTTTAGCTACTGTAAGTATGTGGGATGCCGCAAGTATGTTTTGATGTCAGCCATAAAAAGATATCCGCAAGTGCAATGCTCAGAATTGAAATGCCTCAGGAGGAACACCAAAACCAAGGAACAATATAAAACCATCCAAGGAAGGAGCAAGATATAGGGGGAAGGCGGGAGGGACAGAATACTGCAACACAGAAGAGAAGGACATCTATGGTTATGGTGAGATTTTACACAATTCTATGTCTTTCTATTCAATGTTGCAGTATTCTTTACATGTGGGAGAATATCAAAGCTTAGTAGGCACCCTGGGAGGAGGAAGGATCAGAGGAACTTTGCACTGAAGAATTTTCAACAAAGGCATGAAGAATGGCCCTAGGAAACCCTGCTCTTGATCTAAAAACAGTGTCTAGCTTGTAATGTTTGATGAAAATGTACTCAGAAGACCATGTGGCAGCCTCCAGAATAGAATTAGTATCCAGACCTTTAAAGAATGCCCCTGAGGAAGCCACAGATCTAGTAAAAAAAGAGACCTAACAGGTGCAGCAAAAGATCTAGTACGGAAATCATAGCAAAAAATACACTTGTTTTCCCGCCTTTCTAAGCTAGTATAGTCCAGTTTTCAGGTTAGTGTTGAATTCAGGGCTGTGTTACACACGTTTCTTTGTTTGCCCATACCTTACTTGGATAGAAGGAAGTTTTTCAGTTCACTGTGAGAGAGGGAGCTTTGAGCAGCCTATCTGTCCCTGACTGAGTGGTTTCATCCTAGAAATTAGTAGTTTATTGGCCATTTTGGGCTAATTTCTAATCTCTTTTATTTCCCTGCTATAAAACCAGCATTTGCAAGTTTTTTGTGCTAGTATACAGCTCAGCAAGCTCCTGCCTGGTGCCCTGTAGAGTTCTACAGCAGCAGAGAGGCAAAAGAGAGACTTTAGAGTGATTAAGTATCATTTTTCTGGCCTGGTTTTATGGCCGAAATGTATGGTACGAGTTGTAGCCTGGTAGTGCTGGGGGTGCTCACTGGTTAGATCTGACTATAAACTAATCACTCTGGATATCCGCATTCTGCCACCACCATCAGGCAAAGAAACCACCGTGAAAAACTTTTCAAAAGCAAACTTCAAATTACTTAAGACAGAGGTGGAAAGTTTCAAAGCCCCCATGCTAAAGGATAACGCTGTCCAAGCTGCAAAATCCTTTACTAATACACTCTACAGGCACCTACAAGAATGCATGGATCGTGCTATCCCAAACAAAACCAAGACTCACTCCTCCAAGAAAAGGAAACCAGTCTGGTGGACCCCTGCCATAAACAAGCTATACAATAGGAGGAGGAAACTAGTACAGAAAAGAGTAAAATCCTAAGAAGGGAAGACATCCCTGATCAGTATCAGCAAGAAACTACAATCCCTCATAAAATCATCCAAGGCAAGTTTCGAAACAAAAATTGCCAAGGACTCCAAAGATAACCACAAGGCATTTTTTAGCTATGTCAAGAATCTAAGTGGCAATTCTCAGATCTGCTCAGAGTTAGTGCAGAATGGCACAAAATACAATGAACCGACCGATATAGCCAACATCCTGACAGACAGGTTCAGTTCAAACTTCACCCTCCTCTCACCCCCAAAAGGGCCCATAACTATACCTTAAGAATGTAGTGTCCCTGAAATCACAGACACTCGGGTTAAAACAGCCCTCTCCAAAGCCATAAACACAGGGACCGGCTGGTATCCCAGGCTGCGTCCTACACGAGCTCAAAGATGAATTAACCCCTCACCTAAACACACAGTTCAAACTCAGCCTCTCCACAGGCTACGTGCTCACAGAGTGGTGCACAGCAACGGTTATTCCGCTCCACAAAGGTGGAGCCACAACAGACCCTGGGAACTATCGCCCTATAAGCCTGACTAGCTTGGTCTGCAAAGCTATGGAGCACATCATCATGGATCTCATTAACAGAGACATTGGGAACCTCCAGACACTGGACTCTACCCAGTTCGGCTTTGTTAAGGGCAGATCATGTCTCCTAAACCTGGTGGATTTCTTTGAGACAGTTACCAAGGCTATAGACGAGGGAAAGGTGGTCCACACAGCCTACCTAGACCTCGCAAAGGCCTTCGACACCATTCCCCACTCAAGTATTATAGACAAGCTCACCAGCCTGAACATAAACCCCTACATCACGAGATGGGTTGCCAACTGGCTCACTGACAGAACCCACATGGTAAGAGTTGCGGGAGCTAGGTCCGACTCTAAACCGGTTACAAGTGGCATTCCTCAGGGCTCAATCCTAAGACCCCTCCCGTTTGGCATATACTTCTCAGATGTACAGGCAAGCACAGGAAGACTATGGCTGACCAAGTTCACAGACGACTGCAAACTAGGGGCTGACGCAGACATCCTCCAAAAGGGTCTCATTGAGATGGATACCTGGTGTCAAAATCATGGCCTCAAGCTAAATACTAAAATGCACAGTCATCCCCTTTGGAAAAAACAAAGTACCCACAAACTACCACATAGGTGGTAGCCCCCTAAATACGGAAGATGTAATAAGGGATCTGGGGACCCAAATAGATAGTAACCTCTCCTTTGATAATTACATTGCCAAAGTGGTTAGAAAATCCTTCTATGAGGCCCACCTAATCACAAAAGGGTTTGCATCCAGATCAAAAGATGTCATTGGGCCCCTCTACATATCACTCATCAGACCCATCGCCCCATTTGGGATGTACCTTACAAGACACCTGCAACAACTGGAAAGATCACAGAAGTACCTCACCAAGAGGATCACTGGCATCAAGCAGATGTCCTATGCAGCTCGACTGAAGAAACTCCAGCTGTACCGCCTACTCAGAGGTGATCCCTGCCTGACGTACAAGGCCATCTCCAACCCAGAATTGATGGACATGCTCCACCTAAAAAAAAAAATATCCCCTCAAGCCACATGCTCCAGGGATCTAAACCTCACAACAATAAATAGGATGTGCTGGAGGGATAGATTCCTGTCCCAGAGACTTCCCATGCTCTGGGACAAGATTCCAATCTACATTAGGCACAGCTCCTCGCTAACCCTCTTCAACAGAAACCTTGACGAGTGGATGGGAAACGGAAAGTTTATCCCAGGAATCACTTCAATGGCTCTGCTGGACAGAGGTACAGGGAACTAATCTAAGAGGGCAGCGAAATCCAACACATTCCGGCTAGGCTTATAAATGCCTTCGGGCAGATAGCCTAGTACCTATCTATGAACCTAAAACACAATAGCCTTGGAAATCCAAGAAGAAACTGTTTAGAGACAAGTAAACCCAGAGCCCTGGGATGAAAAGAAACAAAAAGCTGATCACATTTCTTGATAGACTTAGTCTTATCCAAGTAGAATCTAAGTTGTCTATGTACAAGGTATTCACTAGAGGATTGAGGAAAAGGGAAAAAGGTGGGCAATTGTATAGACTGATTAAGAGAGACTCATTCACTACCTTAGGCATAAAAGAATGATTGGTACACAGTGATACCCTATCCTTGTGGAAAACCAAGAATGTTAGGAAGCCATCACAGCCTGAATCTCTAAAACCCTCCTGGCAGATGTCAAGGCTAACAGAAGCACTGTCTTCCAAGTACAAAACTTTAAGGAAGCTGAGGCTGGAGGCTCAAAAGGAGCCACAGTGAGCTTCTCTAAGACATGGTTCAAATCCCAAGGAGGTGGAACTGTTTTCCTGGGAGGTTTAATATACAGGATGCCTTTAAGGAAAAGTTTTACTTCCAATCGGGACACTGAAGGTGGGATAATGGCAGTGAACTTCCATTGATGAGTATGACAAGCTACTATTAAGTAAGAAATAACTACTGGGATAGCCACTGTGAATGAATCCAGCTTTCCTGAAAGACACCAGATAGAAAATCTCTTCCATTTGGATATATACGATTTTTAAGTACTGAGTTTCCTGGCCTCCTGCAAAACCCTAAGCACGTCCTGAGAAAAAGGGTGCCTAAAAGGAATCAAAAGTTGATCACTCACAAGGTCAGTTGTAAGACTGACAAATGTGGATGAAAAAGGGATTCCTTGTCTTGTGTGAGCAGGTCCGCTCTGCGAGGTAACTTGTGAAGATTTGAAGATTGCCCTTTGGTAAGTGCAGGTGAAGAGGGAACCACTGCTGGCGTGGCCAAAAGGGAGTCACCAGCACAATGTTTGGTTTGTCCTGTTGAATTTTCAGCAGAAAGTTCTGAATGAGAGGGAAGGGGGGATGCATAAAAAAAATCCCCCTCTATGAGAAACATAGGGCGTCCACCTTCCAAGTCAGAGGATGTGGGAGTCTGGCACAAAATAGAGGAAGTTGTCTGTTCAGAGGGGAGGCAAATCGATCCAGAAGAGGAGTACCCCACAGGTGGACCAAGTCCAGAAACACATCCCTGTGAAGCATCCATTCATAAGATTGAGTCATGGATCTGGTTAGGGTGTCTGCCACAGCATTTTGAGCAAAAGGAATTTAAACTGCAAGAAGAATCACATTGTACTGAATTGCCAATTCCCATGCCCTGAGAGCTAACCTGCAAAGAAGGTAAGATTTCCCCACCGCTTATTTATATACCAGAGAACACAAGGTCTGTAAACACCTTCAGAGGGCCTGGCTGAAAGAGAGGATGAAAAGCCTGTAAAGCCAGAATCAGAGCCCTCATTTCATTGATGTTGATATGATCTCTCCTTTGAAATGGATACCAAAGGCCCTGATCCTTTTTGGAAGCAAATGTTTCCCTTCACCCTGTGTGTGAGCATCTGTGAACAGATGTTGATATGTCTGGGGCAGAAGAAGAAGAAGGCCAGGATTCAGAGTAAGCTGTTGAATCCATCAATGAAGCTCTGTTTTTAGGCAGGGGAGAAGAGGAATCACAAACTCCAGAGCGTTAGCATGCTGTGTCCAGACTGACTTTAGGTACCACTGAAATTTCCTCATGTGGAGTTTTGCAAAGGGCAGCATAGAAACTGGAAGCCACGAACCCCAAAAGTCTTAGAAATTCACTGGCTGTAATGGAGGGAAGAGATAGAAGGGTCTCCAGAAAGGCAATGAGGGACTGAACCTTGTCTGTAGGAAGATAAACCATCATAAGGTCTGTCCTGGACCTGCACCCTAGGAAGATGTGATCCTGGGATGGAGTAAGGATTGTTTGAAATTTATGGTGAACCCTAGACTCTGAAGGAGATAAATGGCCACCTGCAAGTTTTGAAACAACTGATCTAACAGAGGAGCCAGGAAGAGAAGATTGTCCAGGTATGAATATATCTGAATACCCTGGACTTTCCAGAAGGCAATCAGGGACCAAGCACTTTGTGAATACCCTTGGGGCAGTGGAAAGATGAAAATTAAGGCAGAGAACTGAAAGTGGAAAGAACCCATCGAGAAATGAAGAAATTTACTGTACAGCGGATGGATGGGATTATGTAGATTAGTGGATGGGATTATGTAGATAAGCATCTTTGATGTCTAGACAGGCCAGGTAAGAGTGAGGAGAAATCAGAGGGCAAAGTTTGTAAGGACAGCATGTGGAAAGATGGAACTTCTAGGAAAGTGTTGAAGTGGGGAAGATCTAGGATTGTTCTCCAAGGACCATCTTTTCTGGGAACCAGAAACATTCTCGAGTAAAACTCCCTGCCTCTCTGATCCATGGTATCCATTTTTGTAGAACGACTAACTGTAAAGCAAAATGAGTATGTTTAAAGCAAAAAACAAGCATGTTTAAAGCAAAAAACAAGCATGTTTAAAGCAAAAAACAAGCATGTTTACAGCAAAAAACAAGCATGTTTAAAGCAGAATGAGAGTGTTCAAGGCAAAGTTGGGCATGTTTAGAGTAAAACGAGCACAAGAAAAGTGTACTGGGCATGAAAAGGGTTAAACGAGTAAAATGAATACAATAAAGAAAAACAAAGGGCACAGTGAGCAAAATAAAGCAAGGTGACTGTTTTGGCAAAATGCTGTGTTTGGGCATAACTACGACTGTATCAAGGGCATAACTAGAGTTATTTGAAGCATCTCAGAGTGTGTAAAAGTGCTTACAGTGTGTGCTGATTATTGCACATGTATTTCAAAGAGTTTACTGTGTGCAAAGTACTACTTCCTGTAAAACAGTCAAAGTATAGCCATTTCAAAAAGTTTCTTGTGCTGGGTGTGTCTATTCGTAAAGTGCCGCCATTACAGAGTGCTTCTTGTACTGTAAAGGTTTGCCAAGTAGTAAGGTACCACCATTTTGGGGGCATTTCAGTGTGTTGTGTGCAGTTATTCACAAAGTGCAATTACTTTGAAAGTTACTGAGTTTAAGGCAACAGTTGTTAAGAGTTATTTTCATTGTGCAGTTGCCTGGCATGTTTCTTACACTGATAAGAGGTATTTTCTTACAAAAGATGACATTACAAGAGTTATTCAGTCGCATCGTAAAGTTCTCGAATGTTTCTTAAAATAATAAATTACTTTGGCAAATGATGGTAAATTACTTTAGCATTTTCTTCTTTACCACAACATTACAAGTACCAAAATGCTCGAGAAGTTTATTTAGCAAAGTCCAATTATTCGAAAGTACCACAAGTTTGTTTATCCACATAATTCCAAAAAGCCAAACAAAGGTATAAATTCAGAGTACAAAGGCATTGGACAATTACTGGCATTAATTCTTGCATATGTGCATGTGTGTATGTTTATGCTTATTTGCAAAACCCTTCGCTGGTATGTGTTAATATGGCAGATGGATTTTGAAAACCCCTACCACCTGTATTTGATCAGGATACTGCAGAGAACTGGAGAATATTTGAGCAAGAATACAATATTTTTATACAAGCAGCTTATGCAGATAGAGATGTATGCACCAGGGCATTCATCTTGCTAAACCTAGCTGGGTCAGAGGCCATAGAAAGAGAGCATTCATTTGTGTATGCACCAGCAGTATATGAAGGAGAAGGTGCAGACCGACATATTGTTGTACAAGCTGAATCAAGGGAAGACCCCCAGTGTTTGAAGCGCAATTCAGAGGCATTTGTTTTACACGACATCAGAAACCAGGGGAAACGTTTGCAGCTTATATAACTGACTTGAGAAACAGAGCTAAAATGTGTCTATTTGGTGATTTAATAGATGAGCTGATAAAGGACAGGCTTGTATTAACAGTGCTGCTGTGAGAAAGATTTTACTTTGTGACAGTGACTGAACGTTGAGCAAGGCCATAGAGATTTGTCAAATCAATGAGGTGACAGAGAAACACCCAAGTATGCTCGCGAGTGACATGACAACAGCATAGTTTCAGTTGGTTCCAGAGCACATGTAGATAGTATGCAACACGTGGCAAACAAGAGCAGGCCTAAGCATGTGGCAGCTACAAGGTTTCCAAAGAAGGCATGCAGCTTTCCAGAAAGTTCTAAGAAAGGAGCTTACACCAGCTCAGTGCAGTATAAGCATGAATCAGCAAAACCCAAATCTAGCTTTATTGTTAACTGTCGCAATTGTGGTGCGAATCACGAGTCTAAAAGAGAGAAGTGCTTAGCATATGGTCAGCAATGTCACAAGTATAAAAAATTTAATCATTTCCAAGTTTTGTAAATCAAGTAAGCCTTGCACAGTTGTAAAAAAAGGTTGCACAAAAAAGCAAGTTGATAAAGTGGAGCCGAAGCAGTCAACATTCTGTGTAGATGGTGTGTCAGTGCTTGGTGAATGAGCTGATGCAGTGAACTTATTGACAAGACGTGAAGTATTTTGTACTGTCCGGATTAATGGAAAATCCATGGAGCACAAAGTAGACATTGGTTCAAAGTGTAATGTTACATCAGCAGACACATTTGCAAGTGTGAGAGCTAACGAACAACTCAGTTTAACCAGTAATGTGAGACTTGTTGCTTACGGAGGCGAAGAAATTCAAACCGAAGGTTCAGTGATGCTTTCATGTTATTTGGCCGAGAACTGTTACAACTTGTTATTCTATGTAGTCCAAAGACCAGTGCAATCTTTATAGGGTCTCAAAGATAGTTTTAGAATTAATCTGCTCTCTTTTGCTAAAGAAGTCCATCACATAAGTGCATTTCCGAGCTCCAGTTTTTGAGAAAACATTTTCTCAGACTATGCTGATGTTTTCTATGACAAATTGGGCAAACTTCCAGTTGTGTATTCCATTAAGTTAGAACCAGAGGTCACACCAGTAGTCATACCAGTGAGAAGAGTTCCAACAGCAATGCAAGGTAAAGTTAAGGCTCAGTTGGATAAAATGGTGCAGCAAGGTGTGACTTGTCCAGTCACAGAACCAACAGAATGGGTGTTGTCCATGGTAGCTGCTCACAAGAAAGGCTCAGATGAAATCAGAATATGCATTGACCCAAGAGATCTGTGCAAAGCATTAAAAAGACCGTATCATCCAATGCTCACAGTTGAAGAGATTGCAGCTCTAATACCAAATGCCACTGTACTTTGTTTTGAATGCAGAGAGTTCCATTTTGACACGTGATGCTAGATTGCAAATCCTCATTTCTAACTACTTTTGGTACTCTGTTTTGCAGATACAGATTCCTAAGAATGCCATATAGAATAAATTCTGCAACTGAAGTCTTATAGCGTGCAATGGAGCAAATTTTTTCAGGTTAACCATGTGCTATAAAAGTAGATGATCTATCAGTTGGAGGCAATGGCGAAGCAGAGCATGACAGAAACCTAAATAAAGTTCTAGACAGAGCACATGAAGATGAACTCGAAGCTCAATCCCCTGAAGTCCATATTCAGACTTCCAGAAGTTACATATGTAGGCCATTTGTTTACAAGTACAGGTTTGAGACCTGACCCGACCAAACAAGCAGCTATTCTTGAAATATCAGCACCAGAAAATGTGCAAGTTTTACAGCGTTTTCAGAGCATGGTCAACTATTTAGGCAAATTTATACCAGACTTCAGTGAGTTGACAGCATCTTTAAGAGAGCTCACATGCAAAAATGTTGCATGGTCATAGGTGGAATATGATCAGAAAGCATTTGAAGACATTGAGCAGAAAATTGCCACCCCACTTATGTTAAGATACCATAATGTGAACAAACCAGTCTTTCTTGTGATGCTTAAAAATTTGGTCTAGGTGCAGTTATACTTCAAGAAGGCAGACCAGTAGCCTATACATCTAGAACACTAACGCAAACTGAGATGCAGTATGCTCAAATTGAGAAGGAACTGTTGGCAATAGTATTTGCATGTTCTACGTTTCATGATTATATCTGTGGTGAAGCTATTCAAATTGAAACTGATCACCAACCTCTAGTTACTATTTTAAAGAAGCCTATGCATTCTGCTCCAGCGAGATTACAAAGAATGATGCTCAAATTGCAAAAGTACAATTTCAAAATGGTCTACACTAAAGGCAAATTGCTGTATCTGGCTGATATTTTATCCAGATCTCCCAGGAATACAACAGAACAGCTTAATGCAAAAACTTTTGACTTTGATGTGATGTCAGTGCGTACTTTTTCCACCACTATACTTGAGTTAAGAGATCACGCCCAGAATGAACCCATTTTATAGAAGCTCAATCACTATATTAATGTTGGATGGCTGTAAAAATAATCTAGTACATCACCTGAAGTGCACGTGTTTTCCTTACAGAGATGAATTGTTGATGGAAGATGGCATTATTTTCAAAGGTCCTAAAATTATTGTTCCTGCTTCCTTACAACAAGGATACATCCATATTTTGCATCATGGTCACCCAGGAACCACATCCACTAAGAGAAGAGGATGAGAATTAGTATTTTGGCCTTTATTACAGAAAGATATTGATATAGTTCTTTCCACTTCTTCAGTATGCAACAGTACCAGATCGCACTTGCAAAGAGAACCACTTCAGCTAAGTCCAATTCCTGAACTACCTTGGTCTAATGTAGCAACTGATATATTTGAGTGGAACAATCAACACTACTTAGTTCTGGTAGACTCTTATTCAAATTGGTTTGAGATTGATCTACTACCAAATTTAACATCAATTGCTGACATTACCAAGCTGAAATGCTATTTTATCAGTTCATGGTAGTCCACACAAACTTTTTTCTGACAATGGTACTCAATTACCAGACAGTTGTTTTAGAAATCTGTAAAAGAATGGAATTTCGTACATGTCACTAGTTGTCCTGAATGTCCTCAGTCCAATGGTCTGGCTGAAGGAGCAGTGCAGAGTGCAAAATAATTACTTGAAAGGTCAAAGCGTGACAATACTGATGTGTTCTTGAATTTGTTTAATCTCTGGAATACCTAGCTACTTGTGAAGAAGATTCCAAAAGAGACAAAACCTGGGTTTTAACCTCAGAATCTGGTAATTCAGCAAGAGCTTGTGAAGCCTCGGAAAGTAGAGCCAGAAATACCTAGACACATGGGTTTGGTAATTCAGAATCGGAATTGCCTAGACATAGTAAGGCCTGGCTGAATCTAATTCTGGTGGCTGCCAAAAAAGCAGTTACTAGAAAATGGAAATCAGAGTCTAAACCAAGTGTACTAGAAGTAGTGAATATAATAATAGAGATAAAACAACTGGACTTGGGATCTTTAGAAAATGGAGGAAGAAAATTACATAGGAAGAAATGGGAATTGTAGGAACAATACATACAGGGGAGGAAGGAGGTTTAAAAGAAGGCAGGGTTTGAATGAGCCATGCAATGTCTAACTGACAATGATTGGGTAGATATGTGATGTATAATGTTTGCAACTAAAATTATGTCAATATGGTTTGTGATGAAAAATGCTTGCAACTAAGATTATGTAAATATGGCTTGTTTTCATTTACATAAATGTAGGACTGCCTATGTCATAAGTGATGATTTTATAAAGATGCGTCTTGTTTATAAAAATAGAGAGTTGAAGGATTTTATCTGGGCGGGAAACAGGGAAAGGTTCAAGTGGGATACGCTGATCTGTCCAATAGAACAAGGTGGTTTAGGATGACCCTGATCTGAAGGTATATTTTAGAGCTACATAGTTAAGGCTCATACACATAACACAAGCAGAAAGCTACAATTCAAAGTGGAAAGGGATGATGATAAAGCAGGGGGATAATTAAAGAAATAGGGACAGAGTGGGATTTTAGATACATATCTGGTGGTGCTGCGGTAGCATTGTCGCCTCACAGTAAGACGTCCCGTTCGATTCTCAGCTAGTGCGTCTTCTGTGTGGAGACATGCTTGAATGGGCGTACCTTCGTTGAAGGCTGTGCGTCAGGGCTGGCAACTCGGCATGTAAAAATCTACTGCCAATCATTAGTGGACCGGAGTTCCGCTGTGGCAAACCCTAACCGGGAAAAGCCGAAAGACAACAACAATCTAAGAATAACAACAACAGCCATGTAGAATATTATATTCATGTAGTAGTAGAAAGTACTTAAGAACTAGGCCAGAACGGAATACAGAAAGGAGATTCATAGGGATGACTGCAATTAGGGATACAGATAATATGCAAGAAGGGTCTGGAACTTACTTGAGGAAGCTGGCAAAAGAACAGAGGTATTGGGAACAAACAATTAGAGAGGGAAAAGTAATAGAATGGGAAGAAGCCAAGAAGACGTATGGACTGCAGGTTACAAACTGCTTTCCCTTTCAAGGATTGATATCAGAGTACAGGCAAGGAGAAAGGGATCAGGAAATCCTAAGTGAAAGACCTACACTGGTAAGAGTTTTAAGTAGTACCTAGAACAGAAGCTGCTGTTAGAAAAGGGATAAGTAGAACATATAAAATACTGCACGACACCTATAGGAATCAATCAGAGGAAGTTAGAAAGAGAAACTGGATAAGTAATTCACAAAGAAACAATGAGAGGACACACGCAAGCTCCCAATTAAGCAACAAAGTCTTGAAGGTTTGGGATTTGTGCTTAGAAATGTTTGCATACATATTTTTATACTCCAAACAGACTAAAAAGAATTTTTCTCAGGTAGATATCAAATGGTGGTGGTTTGATGAGGAAGAAAGAGTTAAGTGGGAACATATGTTTTGGGAATGTAATTAGTTGGCAAACTTTACAAAATTACCTACAGTGTACTCGGTTAGAAACATTAGGTGAACAGATTGGTGTTAAGTATGGAAATTATTTTTTGAGCTGGGATACAAGATCTGAATTGCCTGTACATCGTAAAGCCTTGTTAAGTTTAATTCTGGTAGCTACCAAAAAAGAGCAATTACCATACCTCTCAACCTTGAATCATCAAAAGTCTGGACAAAGACCCATGAAAAGTAGGTACAACTGGCCAAAAATATGGACACTGATTAACATAAAATTTGCATACATAATTATGTAACCCCACATACTCCAATGGATTTGTGGGATACCACCATCCAAAACGTGAACTGAAGAACAGACTAAATATTAAACACAAAATGTAACAGGAACAATAGTGTTTTATTTATATTAACATTTGAACTTGTATCAAACTAAAATGCAACAGGAACAATAGTGTTTTATTTATATTAACATTTGAACTTGTATCAAACTAAAATGCAATTTTCATTTATAAAAATAAAATTAACTGCTATATTTAACATTTCTAAATGTAACAAAATTACAAAATATTAACTAATTATCCAGCAACCATCTTCCTGTTCCAGCACTAAAAAGCATTTTAAACAATTATGTTCCCAGTTGGTCAGGGCAATCCAGTGACCAAAAACTCTTGTCTGTCTACAAACCTAGCAAATCTGCTGGGCCCCTGCCTGTCTCTGACTGGGATATCACTTTACAGCCCCCATCCACCTTATGGCCTGTGAACCCACACAGTGGCTCTGTGGTAGGTACTGCCTGCTGATTCAAGGTATGCGTACATTACACATAGCCTTAAACGTCTGTGATAAACTACCAAGAAAGGGTCTGCAACAGACCAGCTCACTTAACCATAACAGATCCTTTTGTAAATCATTAACACTGATATTCCAAAGTGACAGGTAATAAGAACAAAAAAGCAGCCCACAGGCACAGCTACGATGCCTCACAGACATACCTAATGGCTGAATAATAACTCCCCAGACACAATGCACACATAATCCGACATCTGTGCAAAAACTGAGCAGAATAGATATGTCTGTCATACTTCTCAGCTGTTCCCGATTTTTGGAGGGCCACAGACATTGGTGGTTGTGTTCCTTGCTGTCAGGCATACATGAAGAGGTGTTTTTCTAACAGTCGTGTGTGTGTTTAAAAGCACTTCTATGTTTTTTTGTAGTAGAAGTGTTCACCTCATTCTTCACAAATCACAAAGAAGTTTCTGAAAAATGTTTGCAAAAGGTCTGTGTAAGAAACAAACTGTAATTTGTACTTTTGTACAATGAGTTGGTTTGCTGATCCTTTTTAACTAAAAATGTAGACTTACATTAATGCAAAAATAGGTCTCAGACTGCTAGGGTTGTAGCACTTGTACCAGTTAAACTATGCAGATGGCAGAGTAATTCTGGTAGTGACAATAAGAAGGGCAGTAAGGTCATGTTATGCAATAAATTCAACAGCAGCTAATCCGAAAAGCTGCACTGTTACTTCTTAAATTAGCTCCATATGGCTTGGTTTTAGTTCAGTGCAAGAAACAAAAATAACCCTAAATTCTGCTGCTGTGATGTGAAGCAAGGCTTGATTTAAAACAAACGAGAAGCAGGCAGTTCTGCACTGACTAGATACTACTACGTAATGAGCCACGAACGGCTTGCCTGCAACCCTTTGGTACACAGAGTAGTACATATCCTTCAAGCCCGCAGCCGAATTTTGACAGTGTGCTTATGAAGCTGACGTCATCGCACATGGCCCTGCATGTGATGACGTCAGCAAAAATTCAGGGGAAAAAAAAAGAAAAATTCAGAAATTAAAGGGGACAAAATTCGTGGCACCCCATTATTTTGACCTCAAAACTGGTAAATACAGAGGAATCTGGTGTGGTTGAGAGGTGTGGCAATTACTAAAAACAGAAATCAAAGTTTAAACCAACCGTACTTGTAGTGAATACTGTTAAAAGATAAAAAAACGGGATCTTTAGAAAAGGATAGGAACAATACATGAAGTGTACAGGATGCTTTGGAGTAGAGAAATTAATCACGGTCACTTATTAATCACATTTTCATGTTTATGTTCATATTTTCAGAACTGAGAGACCTACATGGCATTAAGGGGTATGGAGTGAAATGCCATGGTGGGAGACAGTTGGACAGGACAATTCACTATCAATGTCCATTTATATCACACTATACTTGAGATATTAGTTGTTTGTTAATCATCTTCTTTCGGCTGTTCCCGTTAGGGGTTGCCACAGCGGATCATCTGTTTCCATTTCTTCCTGTCCTCTGCATCATGCTCTTTCACACCAACCGCCTGCATGTCCTCTCTCACTACATCCATAAACCTTATCTTAGGCCTTCCTCTTTTCCTCTTACCTGGCAGTTCCATCCTTAGCATCCTTTTCCCAATATACACAGCATCCCTCCAAACCAACGCAATCTCGCCTCTCTTGCTTTGTCTCCAAACTGTCCAATCTGAGCTGACCCTCTAGTATACCGATTCCCAATCCTGTCCATCCTAGTCACACCCAGTGCAAATCTTAACATCTTTAACTCTACCACATTCAGCTCTGACTCCTGCCTTTTCGTCAATGCTACCGTCTCCAACCCATATAACATAGCTGGTCTCACTACCCTCTTGTAGACCTTCCCTTTCACTCTTATTGGTACCCGTCTGTCACAAATCACTTCTGACACTCTTCTCCACCCATTCCGCCCTGCCTGTACTCTCTTCTTCACCTCTCTTCCACACTCACCATTACTCTGAACTGTTGATCCCAAGTACTTAAACTCATCCACCTTTACCAACTCTACTCCCTGCATCCTCACCATTCCTCTACCCTCCCTCTCATTTACACACATATATTCTGTTTTATCCCTGCTGACCTTCATTCCTCTCCTCTCTAAAGCATATCTCCACCTCTCCAGGGTCTCCTCAACCTGGTCCCTACTCTGACTACATATCACAATGTCATCTGCAAACATCATAGTCCACGGGGCCTCCTGTCTAATCTCATCTGTCAACCTGTCCATCATCATTGCAAATAAGAACGGGCTCAGAGCTGATCCTTGCTGTAACCCCACCTCCACCTTAAACGCATCCGTCAATCCCACCGCAGACCTCACTGCTATCACACTACCCTCGTACATATCCTGTACCACTCTTACATACTTCTCTGCCACTCCCAACTTCCTCATACAATACCACAACTCCTCTCTAGGCACCCTGTCATATGCTTTCTCTAAGTTCACAAAGACACAATGCAACTCCTTCTGACCCTCTCTGTACTTCCCCCATCAACACTCTCAGAGCAAACATCGCATCTGTAGTGCTCTTTCCTGCCATGAAACCATACTGCTGATCACTAATCATCACATCTCTTCTTAACCTAGCTTCCACTATCTCTTTCCCATAACTTCATGCTGTTACTGATCAATTTTATCCCTCTGTAGTTACTGCAGCTCTGCACATCACCCTTATTCTTAAAGATAGGTACCAAAACACTTTCTCCACTCCTCAGGCATCCTGACTTTCCATAATTTTATTAAACTTAATATTTAATATTGCTTATTTTCATAACTATTAACAAATTAGTTGTTTGTTAATAGTTATGAAAATAAGCAATATTTCCATATGTACTTAACACTTCAAAAACCATGCGAATTATCATTTACAAACATATATTCTGTTTTATCCCTGCTGACCTTCATTCCTCTCCTCTCTAAAGCATACCTCCACCTCTCCAGGGTCTCCTCAACCTGGTCCCTATTCTGACTACATCATTATTAGTAAAAAAATACGAGCACTCATAAAATCAACTAAGGCCAATTTTGAGAGAAAAATTGCCATGGATTCAAAGGACAATCATAAGGCCTTTTTCAGCTATGTTAGGAACCTGGGTGGAAACTCCCAGATATGCTCAGAATTAGTCCAAAATGATACAAAAATCACTGAACCCACAGACATTGCCAACATACTGGCAGACAGGCTCAGTGCAAACTTCACCCCCCCCCCCAAAGGAGAGATAACTATCCCAGCCGAGTGTAGCCTCCCGGACATCTCAAATGTGCAGGTGAAAGCTGCTCTCTCTAAAGCTAAAAACACAGCATCAATGGGACGGATGGTGTCCCCGGCTGTGTGCTACACGAGCTAAATGAGGAATTAAACCCGCACATAAGGCAGCTGTTTAATCTCAGCCTTACCACAGGATATGTGCCCAAGGAGTGGCGTACGGCAACTGTGGTCCCACTCCACAAAGGCGGCGCCTCTACGGACCCTGGTAATTACCGCCCCATAAGCTTAACAAGTCTAGTCTGCAAAGCTATGGAGAGGATCATAATGGAGCTCATAAACAAAGATATAGGGACTTGCAGACATTGGACCCGACCCAGTTTGGCTTTGTCAAGGGAAAATCATGCCTTTTGAACTTGGTCGACTTCTTCGAAACAGTCACCAAGGCCATTGATGAGGAAAGGCAGTCCATACAGCCTACCTTGACCTTGCAAAGGCTTTAGACACAATACCCCACTCGGGTATTGTAGAAAAACTTACCAGCTTAAATGTAAACCCATATGTCACAAGATGGGTTGCAAACTGGCTTAAGGACAGAACCCACAGGGTTAGAGTAGCTGGCGCTATGTCAGACTCCAAGCCGGTCACAAGTGGTGTCCCACAGGGCTCGGTCCTTGGCCCCTATTGTTTGGCATCTACTTCTCAGAAGTACAGGCCAACATGGGAGGACTTTGGCTGACAAAGTTTGCAGACAACTGCAAACTGGCGCCATAGTGGAAAGTGCATCGGACACGGATATCCTTCAGAAGGGACTCACGGAAACAGATAGCTGGTGCCAGAGCCATGGCCTGAAGTTAAACACCAAAAATGTATAGTCATACCCTTCGGGAAAAACAAGGTAACCCCAAGCTACCATATAGGTGGCAATCCACTAAGCACAGAAGAGGTTATCAGGGACTGGGGACCCAGGTTGACAGTGGCCTTTCTTTTGACACTCACGTTGCTAAAGTGGTTAGAAAGACCTTCTACATTGCCCACCTGATCATGAAGGGATTCACATCCAGATCTAGTGAGGTCATTGTTCCCCTGTACTCTTCACTTATCAGACCAATGATAGAGTACAATGCCCCATTCGGGATGTATCTCACCCGACACCTGCAGCAATTGGAGAGACCCCAAAAGTTCCTCACCAAAAGGATAAAGGGACTCCAAAATCTGTCATATGCTGCCAGATTGAAGAAACTCCAGCTCTATTCAGTCGCATACCGTCTGCTCAGAGGTGACATGTGCCTGACATACAAGGCCATGTCCAACCCGGAATTAATGGACATGCTCCACCTCAAAAAATCCAAATCCACCAAAACCACTAGAGCAAGCGACTTAAACCTTAGCACGGTTATAAATAGGACGTGCTGGAGGGATAGATTTATCACTCAGAGACTCCCTGTGCTGTGGAATAAAATCCCCGTCCATGTGAGGCAGAGCACCTCGCTGACTCTGTTCAAGAGAAATCTAGACCTGTGGATGGGAGATCGTAGGTTTACCCTGGGAATCATCTCTGTGTCACTGCTGGACAGAGGCACAACAAACTAATGGGCACAGTATTTTTTCATATAAGGGGTGGCGTAAGCCACAAAAATTTGGGCTAGGCTTATAAATGCCTTAGGGCAGATAGCCTAGTATAAACCTATGAACCTATTACAAACTATTGCATGGTATCAGGTGAAACCTTAAATGCTGTTGAAAACTGTTACTGATAGTTGTACTGTAATTTAAACATGTTGAGAGATATTCAATGTTTTTATATTTCTGATGATACAATAGCATATGTTTTTATATTTTTAGTAAATATGTCAATAAGCATGCACTCAGAGCAGAATTTCTTGCTGTCATGTGAAAGTTTGTGTCTGGTTAACAAAACTGTTCCAACAATATATGTTTTGGTAATACATTTTCCAACATATGACAATATATTTGTGAAAGTTTAGCAAAAAATATAATTCTGGGTTTGAGTGCATTACAATGCAGTACAGTATTTATGGAAAGTCTATGAATGTACTGCCTATTTCACTGCAAAAATGATTTCTTAGTGATAACATTGACATCTGTACAATTCTGAGAGTTTTTTTGTTCACAAAACATTTACATTTATTTATCTTATGCACATTTACATTTATCTTATGCTTTTTTACTTTAGTTTTTCAAAAAAGCTCTGGAACTGAAGGACATATACATGCAGGCTCCTAGAGGTGTGACATTCCACACCATATGGGTGTTAATGAGTTAATACTTTCTTTCACCAGCAGGGCAAAGCTTTGAAGAAAGGTATACACCCCACCCCCCTTTGATATATTTGCAGTAGAATACCATCTGGGCCGAGGGTTTTGCCCATAGCAGCTGTCTATTTCATCAACTGTGAGATATATATGTTCTTAGGTTCACAGGACATTACTAGGCTAACGGCTAAAGAGCCCTTACGAGCCTAGCCAATATAACCCCGTTTTACCCAATATATGGCCCCTAGAGCAAGAGGATGGCATGGGTTTGTGCCTATGCCTTCAGTATCTTACAGAATACCTCTGTCCATAAGGGAAAAAGGTACTACCCCAGGTATGAATCTGAGATTCCCCACCATTGATCCAAACTGCATTTGAAGATGGCCAAGGAAGGGCTCTGCTTAATGTGAATAGGAAGCCTTTTCCAAAGAAGGAACAATCTTTGAGACACACATCTGTCTCTCCAGCATGTTTTGTTTGAATCACTAAGTTTAGATCCCAAGACTGGGTGAGCCTCATGCTGTTTGATTTGCAGATGTGTAACAGCTCCATCAGGGGTGGATTTTTGAGTGCCTTGTAGGTCAGGCATAGGTCATCCCTTTATAGTCAGTAGGAGACAGAGCAAAGGAATATGCCTTTTAGTGTATCCACATATGACATGTTGTTTACACCCTGAATTTCTTTGTGAGAAACCTCTGAGATCACTCCAGCTGCTTTAAGTGCCTAGTCATGTCCATCCCAAATTGTGCACTGCACTCAATTATTGGCCTAATGAAGGATGAGTACATCGGGACTATAACGTCTTTGGATCCGGATCCATACCTTTGCTTACAGGTTGTGCCACATAGAGGGAGTTTCTCACCACTGTGGACACATGCTGGTCAAAGTTCAGGCTCTTATCTATCTGTGTACCTAGATCTCTTACCTCTGAGTCTACTCTTAGGGGTGTGCTATTGATGCTGTAATTTGCAGGGGGACTTGACTTCTCAAAGGGTATGATAATGCATTTTTTCATATTTAGTTTTAGGCAATGGTTCTGGCATCAATCGTTTGTCTGATTTAGATCCTCCTGAAGGATATCTACATCATTGGGCAATTCAGTGATTTCTCCCATCTTGCAGTCATCAGTAAACTTGGTCATCCAGAGGTCTTCAACATTAGTCTTGACTTCAGAGATGTATATTTTGAACAGGAGTGGTTCCAGCACTGAGCTCTGTCACATCACTAGTAACTGGCTTCTTGCTGGATCTGGATTCACCCACTTTAACCACGTGTCCTGTCGGTGAGCCAATTGGTTATCCATCTGGTGATGCAAGGATTTATGCCCTGTTTTGTGAGTTTATTTATAATACCTGGGTGGGGAATTGTGTCAAATGCCTTGGACAGGTACAGGTAGATGGTATGTACGGTTTTACCCTCATCCATGGCCTTAGTGATTTTCTCAAAAAAAAAAATCCAACAGATTCAGTAGTGATGACCTGGCCTTGACAAAGCTGAACTGGGTTATGTTCAGTGCTTGGAAATTTCCTATCTCATTATTTAACAGGTTTGTGATTATTCTTTCTATGACCCTGCATATAAGAGTAGTCCAAGTAATGGGTCTCTAATTTCCTGGGTCAGAAGATGGTCCCCTTTATGAAGAAAGATGACTGTTGCTGTCCTCCACTCTATCAGGACAAAGCCAGTCTTACAGGTGTGGATAAACAGAAATCCTAATGGGCCTGACAAGTCCTGATTTATGTTAAGAAGCAATCTGGTATATCGTCAGGTCCCACTGAAGCTTTGGGTTTATGTTTAGAGAGCACAGTGGCAACTTGTTCTTTGGTGATAATTGGTGGTTGAGTGGTGATGTTTCTTGGAGGAGAACTGGGAGTGATGGGGAGGTGAAATTTGAGCAGAATTCATTGGCCAACAGATTTCCTATATCTTCAGGCCGGGTATAGGTGATGTCATCTACAACTAATTCTGTACATTGTTGGGTGTTGCCCTAAAGACTGCGGACATAACTGAAATATGCCTTATGGTTATCTTTAGCACCGGAGGCTATTTTTACCTCAAAGTCTACTTTGAGAGACTTGACTGGTTCCCTGATTTGCTTGTTTAGACTAATGAGGGACTTTTTGCTCTGTTGTGTGCATTCCCTCTTACTTCTCGACAGGTTTTCTTTCTTTTGTTTTACAACCTATTAATGGGCGGCCACGGTGGTGCAGCGGTTAGCATTGTCACCTCAAAGCAAGAGGTTCTCTGGTTCGATCCTTGGCTGGGGTGCCTTCTGTGTGGAGTCTGCATGTCCTCCCTGTGGTTGTGTGGGTTTCCTCCGGGTGCTCCGGTTTCCTCCCACATACCGAAGACATGCTGTAGGTGGACTGGGTGCTCTAAACTGGCCCTAGGCATGCGTGTGTGTGTGTGCCCTCCGTGGAAGGTTGGGCGCCGGGCTGGCAACTCAACACAGTAAAACTCTACTGCCAATCATAAGCAGACAGGTGCTCTGCTGTGGCGACCCCCAACTGGGAAAAAGCCGGAAGAAGAAGTAGTTTTACAACCTATTAATACCAGGGGTCCACTAGGGTGGCTTATTTTTGCCATTTAACCTGGGATTATTTCAGTCAGGTACTGCCTTTTCTATGCATGTTTATATAGTTGTACAGGGCTTTTGTGTACGCTTCTGCATAGGTTTCTGTATTTTCTTGATTTAAGGGAGCTTGGAAACTAGCTATGCCCTCCCTTAATATGGGTAATTTACCTTATAGAAGTTCTTAAAGTTTCTGGGGTTAGGTGGGGAGACTAGTTTTACTATTATATCAAAGCAGATCACTTTGTGATCTGATCTGATCTTACCAGTGAGGACACCACAGAGTGTGTGTGTGGGGCAGGGGGGGATGCAGCACCCTCTCACATTTGTGAGTACCAGATCTAGAATATTTTTCCCCTACTGAGTGAGATGGCAAACTAGCTGCTCCAGGGCATTTGAATTTACAAAGTCAGGACATCTTTGGGCCTGTACGTCAGTGGTTGTGTATGCCTCCCAATTAATGGAGGGGTAGTTAAAAATCACCCATGACTACGGCATTGGGCTGGATGGTGAGTGATTCTAGTAACTTCAGGTATGGTGTATGGGTTTCCTGGTTCATGGTGGGGGACCTGTAGCTAGCAAGAATATGGTAATAGATTCTTCCCATCATGGACCTGTAGCTAGCAGGAATATGGTAATAGATTCTTCCCATCATGGACCTGTAGCTAGCAGGAATACGGTAATTGATTCTTCCCATCATGGACCTGTAGCTAGCAGGAATACCGTAATTGATTCTTCCCATGCTTAGTTGGACACGGAGTAGCTCAAGCATGTCATATTGTTTGACCAGCCTTGAGGTGTGCTTACTCTTTATTTAGATAGGTACACCTCATCTGGCTCTTTCGTGTTCAGTGGGTGGTCGAAAAGTATAAAAGGCAATTTGTCCATGGCTTTGAACCATGTTTCAGTAACTGCACAGATGTCAGCATTCTCCAGGGCGAGCAGAGCTTCCAGGGAGTGCAGTTTCTTGTTCAGATTCCTAGCATTGAGCAGTAACACCTTTACAATGTCTTGAGTATCTTTTGTTATGTTGGAAGGTCTGTCTGTTTGGCAATGCCTATAAAGTCACTTTAGGGGTGGATAATGTTTTGGCTAATATCCAAAAGCCTAAAAGTAACAGGTGAAAGCTATCCCTGGCAAAGCAGCATAGCCTGTCAACCATATCCCTACAGCTGACAAGTAGTGGAGCCCTTTGGAATGACACCAGTAGCTACGCCAATTGTTAAAGTTGAACATTTTTGCTGATATTGTGGCATCATCCTTGGAGATGGTAGGATGCTGCTCAGTGCTAGGCTCATACCTGCTGGTATTGTTGCATCATCCTTGGAGATGGTAGGATGCAGCTCAGTGCCAGGCTCATACCTGCTGGTATTGTTGCATCATCCCTGGAGATGGTAGGATGCTGCTCAGTGCTAGGCTCATACCTGCTGGTATTGTTACATCATTATTGGATAAGGTAGTGTGCTGCTCAGTGCTAGGCTCGTACCTGCTTGTATTGTGGCATCATCCTTGGAGATGGTAGGATGCAGCTCAGTGCCAGGCTCATACCTGCTGGTATTGTTGCATCATCCCTGGAGATGGTAGGATGCTGCTCAGTGCTAGGCTCATACCTGCTGGTATTGTTACATCATTATTGGATAAGGTAGTGTGCTGCTCAGTGCCAGGCTCATACCTGCTGGTATTGTGGCATCATCCTTGGAGATGGTAGGATGCAGCTCAGTGCCAGGCTCGTACCTGCTGGTATTGTTGCATCATCCTTGGAGATGGTAGGATGCAGCTCAGTGCCAGGCTCGTACCTGCTGGTATTGTTGCATCATCCTTGGAGATGGTAGGATGCTGCTCAGTGCTAGGCTCGTACCTGCTGGTATTGTGGCATCATCCTTGGAGATGGTAGGATGCAGCTCAGTGCCAGGCTCGTACCTGCTGGTATTGTTGCATCGTCCTTGGAGATGGTAGGATGCTGCTCAGTGCTAGGCTCGTACCTGCTGGTATTGTTGCATCATCCTTGGAGATGGTAGGATGCTGCTAAGTGCCAGGCTCATACCTGATGGTATTGTGGTATCATCCTTGGAGATGGTAGGATGGTGCTCAGTGCTAGGCTCGTACCTGCTGGTAACATGGTATCATCCTTGGAGATGGTAGGATGCTGCTCAGTGCCAGGTTCGTACCTGCTGGTATTGTTGCATCATCCTTGGAGATGGTAGGATGCTGCTCAGTGCTAGGCTTGTACCTGCTGGTATTGTGGCATCACCCTTGGAGATGGTAGGATGCTGCTTAGTGCCAGGCTCGTACCTGCTGGTATTGTTGCATCATCCTTGGAGATGGTAGGATGCTACTCAGTGCTAGGCTTGTACCTGCTGGTATTGTGGCATCACCCTTGGAGATGGTAGAATGCTGCTCAGTGCTAGGCTCATACCTGCTGGTATTGTGGTAACATCCTTGGAGATGGTAGGATGGTGCTCAGTGCCAGGCTCATACCTGCTGGTATTGTGGCATCATCCTTGGAGATGGTAGGATGCTGCTCAGTGCCAGGCTCATACCTGCTGGTATTGTTACATCATGATTGGAGATGGTAGAATGCTGCTCAGTGCCAGGCTCGTACCTGCTGGTATTGTGGCATCATCCTTGGAGATGGTAAGAATGCTGCTCAGTGCTAGAGTGACAGGCTCATACCTGCCTGTGACATATTCCGGCAGGTCAATCATGTCTCTCTTCATACAGTCCAAGCAGGTATGTCTCAGGTCATTCACACTCGCATGGACTACGACTGAGTCATACTGGTACTTAGGGATAAGTGACCTGCGTGCTTGCATGATCTGGTGAATCCTGGCCACTGACAAGCAAATTAACTGTAACCGTCTCCTTATCCAGCCTGGTAAGAAGGAAATCAGTGTGAATCACAATGGAGTCTCCTGTGACCAGAATACTGAGTTGTGGTGTGTTTCACCTTATGAGCTTCTTGTTGAGACAAACTGAGATGTAGTTTTATGTGTTGTGATGGGAACTGTCTTATTTGTGTGCATGCAAAGTTTCTGAGGACTGTGCCTGAGAGGCCTTTGTGGTTCGGGTAAGTTACATGTGAGCACCTCTTCATATGTGGTTCTGTGTGTGTGGTCCCTTGTGAATGATGTTTGTAAGTCACTGACAACCTGTTTGTTGATTTCTGTGTCTGTATGTGAGAGTCTAGACTCCAACGTCAATGTGTAACTACATCTCTCACATACTGTGTTTGTCTGTTGAGAATTAAATGATTGTCAGTGTGCATAAGGCAACTGCTACATTGCCTCAGGATGCCTATGCTAAGCTAGATGTAGAGAGAGCAGGAAAGTGCCTATCCATGGTTGCAAGTCCTAATGTGTAGTTGCATGGGATAGGAGTGGAGGATACTTGTAACTGATGAGGGAAGGGTGCTTACTTGGTGTAATCTGCAGCTAACCTAACTAGTGATGCTGCCCAGCTCCAAAATCAGATGTTCTCTTAGCAGTGATAGACCTGGGTGATAAAATAAGGTAAGGTAGACCTAAGCAGTTCTAACTAAATGCATAAATGCTGCTTGCTGCATAAACTAGGTGCCCCTTGAGTAACATGGGACTGAGGTGAAGTTTTGAGGTGGTTTTTATAGGGAAATTTCAACTTCTGGTGATTGCTTATACACAAGGCACCACTTTTGCCAGTGAGTGAAGAGCAGCCTCGCACAAACATGAGGCTTATATACAATCAAAATAAAAACACGTTTTACACTAACTGCACCCTGAAGTCAATCAGACAAGCACACAATGCACTTTCCACCAGAAATCCCCAGCTCATATTGGTGAAATAATCCCTCTCCTATCACAGGAATGCAAACTTTGACCCTCTCAATGTAAGCACACAATGAGCTTTCAACCAGCAATTCTCAGCTTATATGGGTGAAATAAACCCTCTTCTGCCACAGGAATGCAGACTTTGACCCTCGTAATGTAAAATGACTAGTTTGGAGCTCAGGTATTAAGGAACCACAAACAGATGCCTAATACTAATCAAGAAACGCTGGATACAATGCGTTTCAGGGCAGAATAGCAGCCCTTACACAGTGATCACTGTTCACCCCTGGTGTATTAAGCCCCTCCAGAAATACAGTGACAGTCTCTTTATTGGGGGCCCTGATCCTCTTCAGTATAAAGACCATGACAACGACTTTCAAACAGTTGCAAGATATTGCCAGGCAGAGTAAATCTCAACCAACACATGGTTTTGACTACCTTCTGCTGGCACAACTGTGGAACAATAAGTGTCTGATTAGAGGGACACCTTAACTTTGTTAAACGCTCTCTTCATCATTGCATGTATAGTCACTGTTATTATACAATGATGAGCTGCTGTTATTCAAAAACGAGCACACTGATTGGACAGCCCAACCAGCGTGCCTGCTGTAAATCAAGCATATACCAACAGAAAAAACGTCTGTCCAATAAAGTACCATTGAGCGGTCAGACATTTTTCTATTAATATATGCCATGGGGATATAACTCTCAACTGTAGATATTCTGCACAGAGTGTCCAGATTTTTGCCTCATATTTTTAGTATTTCTACATAAAATTTGTGGTTTTCTGACAAATTGTTGAGGAGTAAAGTCACTAAGTAATGACATGCATTCAAGTTTCGGACTTCATAGCCTTCAGACAATGCACACCAACACAAATCCTGTTATTCTAATACTTTCTAAGTTTATAAGAGCAGCATTTATAATCTGCCCCTATTTTGGGACCTTTGCCCCCTAGTATAAAGCTTTGTCCACATTTCTTAAGTTAAGAGATTCAGAGGTCTGTAGAGAGGGAAGACCAAATACAAGAAAAATCAGGTATGTTCTGCAAAACTAAAGAAGCGTACCTGATTTTTCTTGTATTTACCTGGTATTTCAGCAGACTCTCATACCTCTGAACTGTCCAGATTATGATTTTATAGTAACAAAAAAATCCAACATTCTTTTTTTATTGAAAAACACTTATGTACTGTGAAAGCCTGGGAATGTACGCGTCATGCACAGTATATCAACAAATGTGTAAGAACAGGAAACAATATGGAAGAATGCTATTGCACCACTATACAAAAACATTTAAGAAAGGTAAGAAATTTCCTTCTTAAATAATATCATTGGGTAACAACAATATCTGACTAGTGGGTGTGGGTATGTGAGGATTTATCTACGGTTGGCTTCAACACCCACGCTTCGCTCTGGTCATACCACGCCAGCCGTGGGTAAGTCCTCATATATCTACATTCACTTGTTAGTTATTGCTTAACCGTATTCTATTTATAAATTTTCCTTAACAGTATGCATGCTTACTTATTGACTGCTTTGCTTTTGATGTTACTGTGTATTTGTATGTGAATGTGCTTTATGATGCTTCTTATGTAGTCTTATGGTCCAGGAAGTGGTAGAGAAGGGTCCTGTAGTAGCCCCCCATTCCGTAAATAAAATCTTGACAACTGCATTAATCTTCCCCTTTCACAGCAGAGTCCAATCAATGTTTGCAGATTAATACTTTGTCTCACTTACTACATCCACTGTGAATGCTGCCCACCCTTCTCAAAATGGGAGGGTTCCCCCACATATATACATAGTTTTTACAACTCCTTTGGAAAAATGTGTCTATAAAAGTTATCCACAGGGCCATCTGATGGGCTGGCTCTTGCTGCTGGAGAAATGAATGGGCCACAAGGCTGTAGACTAGCCTGGGGATGTCCAGCTCTCATTTCACAGAATAAATGAGCCATCTGGATACCAGTAGTGGAACCATTAAGCGTGGTCTTGTGGAGAAGGGAGAGATTCTACCTACCAAAGTAAATACAATTATAACACTGAAAATCAGACAGCAAAGTCAAATCAAAGCATTTTGACTGCCATATTTGTCAGTACGACTGACCATATTACAAGGGGAAAATGTAGTTAAAAGAGAAGATTCATTGATTAAACTTATTTTTAAATAATGTTCCGCTTGTCCTGCTGAACTGACATCCTCATAACAGCACTGCCATTTTACTCCCCTTTTCTGAAGGTGAGGGACTGGTGACTGAACCACTGGGCCATCACACTATGGCCTTTTTGTTTAAATGTCCCCCATTCTGGTCCCCTTGTGCATGTATCTTGAAATGTCAAGGTGGGCTGTGTGCTTTTCCACTAAACTGTACCCCCTAAGTGCTCCCAAGCTGTATGTGCACTTACACAGTACACTAGGATAAAAGGCAAAATTAAAAGGATTCCTTTGGAAATAGTGAGGTAGACATCAGGCCCTGACTAGTCTAGCTTCTGGGCTGCTAATGAAACCTGAATGACCAGCACCAAAGGTGGATTTTCTACTACTACACAAGCAAATAAGCCTTTCATTTTCTTAAGTGGAACCATTAAGGTAACATCACTAAAATGAATCGCAAAGGTGTTAACACAAGCTGCAAACACTATGACAGCTGCTTTAAACACTGTGCATTTGCAGTTTATATTATGGTATCCACAGCTGTTCAAAAACTAAAGAAAATGCAGAAAATAATTATTTTCAAGACATACTAGAGAATGGAAGAAATAGTGCGTGCATACACAGAAAGACCACAGTAATATGGTCTGTGCAAATCAAAGAAAAAGACCCCAGGAAAATAAACATCTTATAAAGATTTAAACCGCACCTTAAAGCCACTTTCACTATTAGAACTGTAGGTCGGACTTGGAAGCAGTGTACTACGCTCCATCTCGGCAACCATCTCTCTGGATTCAGCTAGCAAACACTGCAGCCTGCTTGTTGAAGAACAAGGAGAATCCTAATAGAAAAAAATATAAATCTCAGTACTGAAAATCAGACTTCATATATGAAAATAATTAAACAATGATGCAGACATCACTACATATACCATTAATGTTTACACCAAATAACTATCAGAAAGATGTACTCAGAAGAACCACCTTCTGGTTTGTAAAACACAAACCTAAATAATTTTAACATGTACCCTCTTGTTCAGTTTCTTTCACTTTGTCCTTAGTTATGACATAAGAAATGTATACACTATGGATTCAGGATGCCATTGTCTCCTTCTCTCTATCTCCATCCATTCTCACAGAGTTTAATGCATGAGTACAGACCATGACTAATGTACTCCTCTCTCTGTAACAGAGGGCCTACAATACGTAGAGACTATTACTAATGCACTTCTCTCTGTAACAGAGGGCTTACAGAGTATATAGGCTTCAGACAGAGAAGGGGAAACAAAAAGTACATGATCACCTTGGCTGATGCTCAGCTCTTAAAGTCGATCACCGTCATTCTTCACTTAAGGCTTCTGTGGGGAAACCAAATATATCAGAAAAAGACTTACAAGATGGCTGCAAAGACAGGAAGAATTATTAGGGCTCTTCCAATGTTAAAACAGAATAATTGTTTAAACTGCTAGTAAAAGCCATCAGTTTGGGCAAAGTTTTCTTAATGGCTAGTAATTACACTGTCTGGTTGCCACCAAAGAAGACATTTGGAAAAGTAAGTGAAAATCAACCAGAAAAGTGAATAAAAGAACATCTGGTAAGAACATGGCAAATGCTCAGTAAAAGCAGTTCAAGTTTCACCTTTAGTACAAGAAATAGTTTAAAGTAAATTCATTGGAAAAAATAGATCAGATGCACCCATCCACTGCCATTGGGGATGCACAAGCCAGTGCATTTCTTTGTGCCGGTCCCAAGCCCGGATAAATGGGGAGGGTTGCGTCAGGAAGGGCATCCGGCGTAAAACTTCTGCCAAAATTACTGATCACGGAGAACTTTTCATAATTGCATACCGGATCGATTGAGGCCGGGTTAACAACGACCGCCACCAGTACTGTTAGCCAACAGGGTGCTGGTGGAAATTGGGCTACTGTTGGCCGAAGGAGAAGAGGAGGGCGAAGGCATGCCCGAAGGCAGGAAGATAGGAGGAAGGTTAGGAGTGTAGAAGTGAGGGTAGGAACTTTGAATGTTGGCAGTATGACTGGTATAGGAAGAGAGCTAGCTGATATGATGGAGAGAAGGAAGGTTGATATATTGTGCGTGCAAGAGACCAGATGGAAGGGAAGTAAGGCCAGGTGTTTAGGAAATGGGTTCAAATTGTTCTATCATGGTGTGGATGGCAGGAGAAATGTGGTAGGGGTTATACTAAAGGAACAATATGCCAAAGAGTGTTTTAGGCGTGAAGAGAGTGTCTGACCGGTGATGTTTATGAAGCTTCGAAATTGATGGTGTAATGATGAATGTTGTTAGTGCATATGCTCCACAAGTTGGGTGTGCGATGGATGAGAAAGAGAAATTTTGGAGTGAGTTGGATGAAGTTGTGGTGAGTGTACCCAAGGGTGAGAGACTAGTGATTGGAGCGGACTTTAATGGGCATGTTGGTCAAGTGAACAGAGGGGATGAGGAAGTGATGGGTAGGTATGGTGTTAAGGAGAGGAATGCAGAAGGTCAGATGATTGTGGATTTTGCGAAAAGGATGGACATGGCTGTGGTGAATACGTATTTTAAGAAGAGGCTGGAGCATAGGGTGACGTACAAGAGTGGAGGAAGATGCTCACAGGTTGATTATATATTATGTAGGAGGGCCAGTCTGAAGGAGATTGGAGACTGTAAAGTGGTGGCAGGGGAAAGTGTAGTTAGGCAGCATAGAATGGTGGTCTGTAGGATGATGGTGATCAAGAGGAGGAGGACAAGTGTGAGAGCAGTGCCAAGGATCAAATGGTGGAAGTTAAAAAAGGGTGATTGTGAAGTGGAGTTTAGGGAAGAGTTAAGACAGGCACTGGGAGGCAGTGGAGAGTTACCGAATAGCTGGGTAACTACAGCAGAACTAGTAAGGGTAACTGCTAGAAAGGTGCTTGGTCTGACATCTGGACAGAGGAAGGAGGACAAGGAGACCTGGTGGTGGAATGAGGAAGTACAGGAGAGTATACAGAGGAAGAGGCTGGCGAAGAAGAAGTGGGATTGTCAAAGAGATGAAGAAAGTAGACATGAGTATAAGGAGATGAGGCGCATGGCAAAGAGAGAGGTGGCGAAAGCTAAGGATAGGGCATATGGAGGTTGTATGAGAGATTGGACACTAAAGAGGAGAAAAGGACCTGTACCGATTAGCAAGACAGAGGGACAGAGCTGGGAAAGATGTGCAGCATGTAAGGGTGATAAAGGATAGTGAGGGAAAGGTACTCACAAGAGAGGAGAGTGTGTTGAGTAGATGGAAAGAGTATTTTGAGAGGCTGATGAATGAAGAGAATGAGAGAGAGAGAAGGTTGGATGATGTGGGGATAGTGAATCAGGAAGTGAAACAGATTAGCAAGGAGGAAGTAAGGGCAGTTATGAAGAGGATGAAGAATGGAAAGGCTGTTGGCCCAGATGACATACCAATGGAAGCATGGAGGTGCTTAGGAGAAATAGCAGTGGAATTTCTAACTAGATTTTTTAATGAAATTTTGGAAAGTCAGAGGATGCCTGAGTGGTGGAGAAAAAGTGTTTTGGTACCTATCTTTAAGAATAAGGGTGATGTGCAGAGCTGCAGTAACTACAGAGGGATAAAACTGATTAGTCACAGCTTGAAGTTATGGGAAAGAGTAGTGGAAGCAAGGTTAAGAAGGGAGGTGATGATTAGTGATCAGCAGTATGGTTTCATGCCAGGAAAGAGCACTACAGATGCAATGTTTGCTCTGAGAGTGTTGTTGGAGAAATACAGAGAAGGTCAGAAGGAGTTGCATTGTGTCTTTGTAGACTTGGAGAAAGCATATGACAGGGTGCCTAGAGAAGAGTTGTGGTATTGTATGGGAAGTGGGAATGGCAGAGAAGTGCGTAAGAGTGGTACAGGATATGTCTGAGGGTAGTGTGACAGTGGTGAGGACTGCAGTGGGAGTGACAGATCCGTTTAAGGTGGAGGTGGGATTACAACAAGGATCAGCTCGCGGTCCTTTCTTATTTGCAGTGGTGATGGACAGGTTGACAGATGAGATCAGACAGGAGGCCGCGTGGACTATGATGTTTGCAGATGACATTGTGATCTGTAGTGAGAGTAGGAATCAGGTTGAGGAGACTCTGGAGAGGTGGAGATATGCTCTAGAGAGCAGAGGAATGAGGGTCAGCAGGGCTAAGACAGAATATATGTGTGTAAATGAGAGGGAGGGTAGAGGAATGGTGGGGATGCAGGGAGTAGAGTTGGTAAAGGTGGACGAGTTTAAGTACTTGGGATCAACAGTTCAGAATAATGGTGAATGTGGAAGAGAGGTGAAGAAGAGAGTACAGGCAGGGTGGAATGGGAGGAGAAGAGTGTCAGGAGTGATTTGTGACAGACGGGTATCAGTAAGAGTGAAAGGGAAGGTCTACAAGAGTGTAGTGAGACTAGCTATGTTATATGGGTTGGAGACAGTGGCATTGACAAAAAGGCAGGAGTCAGAGCTGGATGTGGCAGAGTTAAAGATGTTAAGATTTGCAATCGGTGTGACTAGGATGGATAGGATTAGGAATCAGTATATTAGAGGGTCAGCTCATGTTGGACAGTTTGGAGACGAAGCAAGAGAGACGAGATTGCGTTGGTTTGGACATGTGCTGAGGAGGGATGATGGGTATATTGGGAAAAAGATGCTAAGGATGGAGCTGCCAGGTAAGAGGAATAGAGGAAGGCCTAAGATAAGGTTTATGGACGTGGTGAGAGAGGACATGCAGGTTGGTTGGTGTGACAGAGCAAGATGCAGAGGATAGGAAGAAATGGAAAGAGATGATCCGCTGTGGCGACCCCTAACGGGAAAAGCCGAAAGAGGATGATGATGATGATGATGATGATGCACCCAGGGGTGCTTAAAATAAGTGAGACATGGGAGGAATATATAAAATCAAATATATTATAAAAAGGCTGGGAAGACTAGAAGCTTTAATGAACTAGTTAGATGAACTGATAAAACTGCAGAAATTGGAGCCTGAAATGTAGAAAAGACAGGCTGAAAATGAGACTTTTCAAGAAGAACAATTTCAAAAGACAGAGCACTCAAAAGAAAACACAATAGGTTTTTGCTAACCAGTAAAATTGGAAGAAACAAACTGCATTAAATCTGTAAAAGTACAAATAAACAACTGGACTGGTGTTCCACAGCAGGATTTGTTAAATGATGGCGCACACTGTGTGTATGCCCCAAACCTGGCCATGAGAAATCAGACAAGACCTATACTAGCTAAGATGCATTTATACCAGGAGGCTGGTGCACGTGACAAAACTGGGGCAGAGAAGAAAAGTATTAAAATTGGAGACACCAGAGTGTTTGAGGAAAATGAGATGATTAGTCACAAAGGCACAGTTATGGTGGGAGCAAAGGGGCAGTCCCAGGTACAAAGTGTTAGGATCGGTAGGTGCCAACTGGTGTTCAGTGTATTATTGGTGAAATAATCCCTCTCCTACCACAGGAATGCAAACTTTGACCCTCTCAATGTAAGCACACAATGAGCTTTCAACCAGCAATTCTCAGCTTATATGGGTGAAATAACCCCTCTTCTGCCACAGGAATGCAGACTTTGACCCTCTTAATGTAAAATGACTAGTTTGGAGCTCAGGTATTAAGGAACCACAAACAGATGCCTAATACTAATCAAGAAACACTGGATACAATGCGTTTCAGGGCAGAACAGCAGCCCTTACACAGTGATCACTGTTCACCCCTGGTGTATTAAGCCCCTCCAGAAATACAGTGACAGTCTCTTTATTGGGGGCCCTGATCCTCTTCAGTATAAAGACCATGACAACGACTTTCAAAACAGTTGCAAGATATTGCCAGGCAGAGTAAATCTCGACCAACACATGGTTTTGACTACCTTCTGCTGGCACAACTGTGGAACAATAAGTGTCTGATTAGAGGGACACCTTAACTTTGTTAAATGCTCTCTTCATCATTGCATGTACAGTCACTGTTATTATACAATGATGAGCTGCTGTTATTCAAAAACGAGCACACTGATTGGACAGCCCAACCAGCGTGCCTGCTGTAAATCAAGCATATACCAACAGAAAAAAGTCTGTCCAATAAAGTACCATTGAGCGGTCAGACATTTTTCTATTAATATATGCCATGGAGATATAACTCTCAACTGTAGATATTCTGCACAGAGCGTCCAGATTTTTGCCTCATATTTTTAGTATTTCTACATAAAATTTGTGGTTTTCTGACAAATTGTTGAGGAGTAAAGTCACTAAGTAATGACGGGCATTCAAGTTTCGGACTTCATAGCCTTCAGACAATGCACACCAACACAAATCCTGTTATTCTAGTACTTTCTAAGTTTATAAGAGCAGCATTTATAATCTGCCCCTATTTTGGGACCTTTGCCCCCTAGTATAAAGCTTTGTCCACATTTCTTAAATTAAGAGGTTCAGAGGTCTGTAGAGAGGGAAGACCAAATACAAGAAAAATCAGGTATGTTCTGCAAAACTAAAGAAGTGTACCTGATTTTCCTTGTATTTCCCTGGTATTTCAGCAGACTCTCATACCTCTGAACTGTCCAGATTATGATTTTATAGCAACAAAAAAATCCAACATTCTTTTTTTATTGAAAAACACTTATGTACTGTGAAAGCCTGGGAATGTATGCATCATGCGCAGTATATCAACAAATGTGTAAGAACAGGAAACAATTTGGACGAATGATATTGCACCACTATACAAAAACATTTAAGAAAGGTAAGAAATTTCCTTCTTAAATAATATCATTGGGTAACAACAATAACTGACTAGTAGGTGTGGGTATGTGAGGATTTACCTACGGTTGGCTTTAACACCCATGCTTCGCTCTGGTCATACCACGCCAGCCGTGGGTAAGTCCTCATATATCTACATTCACTTGTTAGTTATTGCTTAACCATATTCTATTTATAAATTTTCCTTAACAGTATGCATGCTTACATATTGACTGCTTTGCTTTTGATGTTACTGTGTATTTGTATGTGAATGTGATTTATGATGCTTCTTATGTAGCCTTATGGTCCAGGAAGTGGTTGAGAAGGGTCCTGTAGTAGCCCCCCATTCCGTAAATAAAATCTTGACAACTGCATTAATCTTCCCCTTTCACAGCAGAGTCCAATCAATGTTTGAAGATTAATACTTTGTCTCACTTACTACATCCACTGTGAATGCTGCCCACCCTTCTCAAAACGGGAGGGTTCTCCCACATATAAACATAGTTTTTACAACTCCTTTGGAAAAATGTGTCTATAAAAGTTATCCACAGGGCCATCTGATGGACTGGTTCTTGCTGCTGGAGAAATGAATGGGCCACAAGGCTGTAGACTAGCCTGGGGATGTCCAGCTCTCATTTCCACAGAATAAATGAGCCATCTGGATACCAGTAGTGGAACCATTAAGCGTGGTCTTGTGGAGAAGGGAGAGATTCTACCTACCAAAGTAAATACAATTATAACACTGAAAATCAGACAGCAAAGTCAAATCAAAGCATTTTGACTGCCATATTTGTCAGTACGATTGACCATATTACAAGGGGAAAATGTAGTTAAAAAAGAAGATTCATTGATTAAACTTCTTTGTAAATAATGTTCCGCTTGTCCTGCTGAACTGACATCCTCATAACAGCACTGCCATTTAATTCCCCTTTTCTGAAGGTGAGGGGCTGGTGACTGAACCACTGGGCCATCACACTATGGCCTTTTTGTTTTAATGTCCCCCATTCTGGTCCCCTTGTGCATGTATCTTGAAATGTCAAGGTGGGCTGTGTGCTTTTCCACTAAACTGTACCCCCTAAGTGCTCCCAAGCTGTATGCGCACTTACACAGTACACTAGGATAAAAGGCAAAATTAAAAGGATTCCTTTGGAAACCGTGAGGTAGACATCAGGCCCTTACTAGTCTAGCTTCTGGGCTGCTAATGAAACCTGAATGACCAGCACCAAAGGTGGATTTTCTACTACTACACAAGCAAATAAGCCTTTCATTTTCTTAAGTGGAACCATTAAGGTAACATCACTAAAATGAATCGCAAAGGTGTTAACACAAGCTGCAAACACTATGACAGCTGCTTTAAACACTGTGCATTTGCAGTTTATATTATGGTATCCACAGCTGTTCAAAAACTAAAGAAAATGCAGAAAATAATTATTTTCAAGACATACTAGAGAATGGAAGAAATAGTGCGTGCATACACAGAAAGACCACAGTAATATGGTCTGTGCAAATCAAAGAAAAAGACCCCAGGAAAATAAACATCTTAGAAAGATTTAAACCGCACCTTACTGACACTTTCACTATTAGAACTGTAGGTCGGACTTGGAAGCAGTGTACTACGCTCCATCTCGGCAACCATCTCTCTGGATTCAGCTAGCAAACACTGCAGCCTGCTTGTTGAAGAACAAGGAGAATCCTAATAGAAAAAAATATAAATCTCAGTACTGAAAATCAGACTTCATATATGAAAATAATTAAACAATGATGCAGACATCACTACATATACCATTAATGTTTACACCAAATAACTATCAGAAAGATGTACTCAGAAGAACCACCTTCTGGTTTGTAAAACACAAACCTAAATAATTTTAACATGTACCCTCTTGTTCAGTTTCTTTCACTTTGTCCTTAGTTGCCCTTAGTTATGACATAAGAAATGTATACACTATGGATTCAGGATGCCATTGTCTCCTTCTCTCGATCTCCATCCATTCTCACAGAGTTTAATGCATGAGTACAGACCATGACTAATGTATTCCTCTCTCTGTAACAGAGGGCCTACAATACGTAGAGACTATTACTAATGCACTTCTCTCTGTAACAGAGGGCTTACAGAGTATATAGGCTTCAGACAGAGAAGGGGAAACAAAAAGTACATGATCACCTTGGCTGATGCTCAGCTCTTAAAGTCGATCACCGTCATTCTTCACTTAAGGCTTCTGTGGGGAAACCAAATATATCAGAAAAAGACTTACAAGATGGCTGCAAAGACAGAAAGAATTATTAGGGCTCTTCCAATGTTAAAACAGAATAACTGTTTAAACTGCTAGAAAAAGCCATCAGTTTGGGCAAAGTTTTCTTAATGGCTAGTAATTACACTGTCTGGTTGCCACCAAAGAAGACATTAGGAAAAGTAAGTGAAAATCAACCAGAAAAGGAGAATAAAAGAACATCTGGTAAGAACATGGCAAATGTTTAGTAAAAGCAGTTCAAGTTTCACCTTTAGTACAAGAAATAGTTTAAAGTAAATTAATTGGAAAAAATAGATCAGATGCACCCAGTGGTGCTTAAAATAAGTGAGACATGGGAGGAATATATAAAATCAAATATATTATAAAAAGGCTGGGAAGACTAGAAGCTTTAACTAACTAGTTAGATGAACTGATAAAACTGCAGAAATTGGAGTCTGAAATGTAGAAAAGACAGGCTGAAAATGAGACTTTTCAAGAAGAACAATTTCAAAAGACAGAGCACTCAAAGAAAACACAATAAGTTTTTGCTAACCAGTAAAATTGGAAGAAACATACTGCATTAAATCTGTAAAAGTACAAATAAACAACTGGACTGGTGTTCCACAGCAGGATTCGTTAAATGATGGCACACACTGTGTGTATGCCCCAAACCTGGCCATGAGAAATCAGACAAGACCTATACTAGCTAAGATGCATTTATACCAGGAGAAGCTGGTGCACGTGACAAAACTGGGGCAGAAGAGAAAAGTATTAAAAATTGGAGACACCAGAGTGTTTGAGGAAAATGATTAGTCACAAAGGCACAGTTATGGTGGGAGCAAAGGGGCAGTCCCAGGTACAAAGTGTTAGGATCGGTAGGTGCCAACTGGTGTTCAGTGTATTATTGGCATTCACTGCATTTGTGGTCAGAAATTAAGCATTTTAGTGTTCTGTGTGTAGTATAAATTCCCTACAAATATAAAATGGAACAATCAGTTTGCTTAAGTTTAAAATGAAAGAACTTTTTTTTTATTATGCTTCTGAAGTCCGAGGAGCTTTTTTTCCTCTCGTCTACTTAACTGAAGGAGCTGCTAAATCAGAGGAGTGTAGCAGGCACCAGAACAGCTAGCTATACCCCTAATTATTCACTGCACACCAAGCAGAAGAGAAGTTAGTTTACACCAATCAGGGGATGGTGAGGAGCAGGTGTAAAATTTAAGCTGCTGTACCCAGCTGTCTTCAAAATAATTTTTCCTGGAGGATCAAATACATTTTTGGATGCAAAACAGGATAAGGAGGAAATAAAGTGCAGACAGCAAAGTGAGCCAGCAAAATGAAATGAATTCTGCTCCTCAGTCTTCTGACGGCAACTAAGCCCAATGAGATACTTTTAACAATTAAAATTTTTCCATTGTTCCAAAGTGAAAAAACTCAGAAGCTGACCAAGCAAAGCAGGAGCATCTTGGACATGAAACAGACTGGTGGTGGGAGAGCAAGGTGATCAAGAAGCCCAGCAACAATGTGAAATTAGTGAATAAATGGGAAAACGGCAAACATTCAGTCTTATTAGGTACAGTTTAGACATGTGAACTGTGGCTTTGTAAGAAGTGGCAGAAAAAGACTTGATGTTTGTTTACTTTGTTAAACTGATGGAAGAACTGTAAAGCATAAACCCTTGGTTTAATTTCTTCAAGTTTTTTGGGTTTCTAGTACCATGATGGGAATGGACTTCATTCTGAAGTCAAAGTATGATTAAAGTATTGTTTCACTCTTTGACGCAAGCCAAAAGTGTTTTCGCAGCACCAGCAATATGCCCAGAACTGACTCCTTCTGCAAGTCATACAGAGTTATATGCATTGGTAGCATAACTAAATAAGATTTCAAATTCTTTTTTATGAGACCTATTGCTTCTACTAGTATTTGAACTACCTGGTTATCCTCCTTGCCCATTGATCTAATTTCTGCCTGCAAATCCTGGTATTTTAGGACTTTGTCTCTCTCTGTATGCAAGGTATTGTAATCACTGGTTGTAACAATTTCAATGATCACTGCTACCCAGACTACTATATCTGGTTTTATCGCATCTATTTTTTTAATTGTTGATAAAGGGTGATCCCATCATTCTGTATAATGCTTTATGGCTCGTGTTTCCAATGCTTCTCAGCTGCTTCAATATTGTAATGTTTGCTCAATCCCCAAGGTAACAGTCGTGGCACATTATGCCTTTCAGTATACAGACCCGATGCCATTGGTATATCACACTCAACAATAAGATAAGATGTGCGATTGTTTCCAGTTCTGTTTTACAGAACATGCATTTGTCTGTTTCGCCCACATGTTCAATGGGCTTGGTCTTTCTCTCCATTACGCATGGCCTTACAGAGTATATAGGCTTCAGACTGAGAAGGAAAACAAAGACCCTCTTTTAAGTCTCTAATGTTTAGAAAGATAAAGACGGGACTGAAAATGCAACAAAGTAAACAATTTTTGCACTTATTGGGTATACAAAATGTCATGATGTAAATTGCATGTTACATTGTAAAGTCATCTCATATAATATGCAGAGATATTTTAAATATGATGAGAAGGGGGGTGGAGTTTTATCACTGACATGGTGTATGTACAAGTGATATTAAAGAAAGAAAGTAAGTACCTTTTCTTGGGGACGTCCAAGATGGCTGCACATTGAGTAACAGCTGAATTTCAGCTCTTTCAGCATGAAAACTGAAACTCACAAGAGAGAACCAAGAAACTCATATTTTTGAGTAGGGTTCAGTAACTGGCTAGTAAGTGCACTGCCTGGATACCAGCAAAAAATAAATTCAGAGAACCTGAAAGAAAATCTATTAAAAAAGGCGAGGAAAAATACTGACTGGGAAGAATTCTGCAGCTGTTCAGCGAAAAGCAGTGCAAGCTCCAGCTTTGGTACAAGACATATTTCCAGTAACCTAAAGGAAAAAATAAGTCAAATGTACTCAGAGCTGATTAAAGAAAACAAAACACTGATGGAGTATATCAACTCAAACAGCAAAAGACTGGAAAAAATAGATGCTTTAAACAGATATTCAAATGAGGTGATAAAACTGCAAAAATCACAGGTTGAAATGAAGAAAAGGCTGGCTGAATATCAGACTGCTCAAGAAGAGACATTTCAAAAAATAGAATTAGAGGACAGAGCACATAAGGAAAACCTAAGATTTTCTGCTGTACTAGAGAAGTTGGAAAGAGCAGACTATATTAATTTTATGAAAGCTCAAATAAACAACTGGACTTGTATTCCACAGCAGCAGTTGTTAATTAAAAGGGCACATTGTGTGCGCTCCAAACCTGGCTACGAGAAAGCAATCTAGACCTTTAATAGTAAAGTTGCAAACTTACAAGCAGAAGGAACTGATTTTCTGACAAAACTGTGGCAGAAGGACAAAGCAATAAAAGTGGGACACAGCAGAGTGTTTGTGGAGAATGACTACTCGTACACCAGCAGATGAGTACATTTACTCCATTATTCAGGGAATGTCAAGAAGGAGGCATGAGATTCAAACTGCTATACCCAGCTTCAGGATATTCTTTCCTGAAAGGACAAATTAATGTTTTTGATGCAGAACATGCTGAGGAGGAAATACAAAAATTTCTCCAACAAAAGGTGAGATGTGAAACAGAAAGAGATTCTGCTTCTTGTTCTTCTGGTAATAAAGACCAGACGGACTTGTGCCAGTGAAACCTTTTCCAATGTTTAAACAAAAAATGCTTGAGACAGAAAAAAGCAGAAGAAATGACCAGAAGTGTAAAGAGTATGTTGGAAATGAAGCAGATACTGGATTTGGGAGATGGAGATAAACAGGAATAAAACCAGCAGCTCGGAACTAGACAAATAAATAGGATTACAAAGTATTACTTATATTTGTGAAACATGACAAAACAAGAAAACCTAGAAATATTGGACTTTTTTGACTTTGTTAAACTTGTAGGGGACTCAACATATATGCCCTACTTCATGTCATTAATGTTTAGAGGAACACTTAGGAGAACAGAAGATGTGGTAGAAAGTTAATTGTAAGTAAAACAAAACTTTGTTCTTAAAAGTAATACTTTTATGGTGTATGATATAATGTGCATGCTATAAAGTAAAGTTTTCTCAGTTATTTTTAAGTGTAATGAGGATACTAAAGTAAACAGGTGCCCTTGTTTTTTCCTTCTTTTCTCTTTTCTCCTTATTCAGTTTTAAGAAATATAGGCACTGCAATGTATATAGAAAAGAAGAGTCTGGTCAAAAGAATATGATACAAGGAAAACTGATGTGCTTTTTCTTTCTTCCATGGGGGAATGACTGGATTAAGGCCCTTGGCTTGATCCAATAACAAGTTTTAAGAGAAAGTAAACAAATAAAAAAGAAAATTGAGTATAATAAAGCTTTCTGATAGCAAATAAATACATAAATGCTTGTAGAAGCAACACTGTATCTGGTTCTCATGTCTTCATGGAGACAAATTGATAAAGAGCAATAAAACAGAATACTTCTTTCTTGTAATGGCTAGGAGATAAGGTTTTCAGAAAGCATTCAAGTGTTTTCCCATTCTGGGACAGTGATAAAGATAAGACAAAACTAGACAGCACTTAGTAGAAGCACAGGCTGTATCATGCGTCTTAGCATGGATAGCCTTCCTTTTAGGTTAATGCATGTCTCTGAGTGTGGCTGTCAGTTTGGGCCAAATGTTAATATTAGGAAGGTAAAATGTCAATATTTGAAAATGTACACAGTTTTGTGTCTTAGTATTATAAGTTAATAGGTTTTAAGGGTGCATTGGGGCTGTACTTATTTTTGTTTGAGGACTTTCAATTAAACAAAAAAGAACACAGGTTCAAATGGATATGACAAGAAACAACTGTATAAAAGATCAACCTGACAAACATCAGTGTGTGCATATAACACAAAAGATGGAGGTAGATGCTTAACTAAAAAACTGTTACAAATAAAAGGTGAGAATAACAACTTTTTAATATAATAACTCTTTTTATATTATCTTTAAATGTTAATAGTACCTACTCTCTCTTTTTTGTACACGTGTGAGAACTATATTAAAAATGTAGCGTGCAAATAGCTATACTACAGGATACACATTTGGAAAATAATTGAACATGTGAATTTCATAAAGAAAGGTTTTCAGGACCATTATTCTGTGGAATACCTGGGACAAGGGAAAACGGGAGTACTTATATTAATTGCAAGAGGAGTTCCAATAGTGATAGAAGAGGATAAAAAAGATAACAGTAGATTTGTAGTACTAAGGGGCTAATGGCAGGGGAGGAGGATTACAATGGCATGTATTTCTATTCCACCTAAAACTCCTATAATGGAATTTAAAAAAATTCTGGGAAAAATAATCAGGTCTATATCATGTGGTCGAAAGTTAATACAGCAAATGACCACAACTTCGAAAACACCGGAACTCGAAGTTGCAATTGTGGGGGGCTGTCCCCCCCACATCCCCCGCTAAATATATATACCAACTCCGAGATTGCACTACAGTGAGGAAAGGGCAAATACCCCATACACTGTAGTGCGACCCCACAATAACAACTTTGAGTTCCGGTGTTTTCGAAGTTCTGGCCGTTCACTATTATTAGCTTTTGACCACGTGATATAGACCCAAATAATCAGCTTTCAGCAGGGAATATTACTTACAGGTAGGGACTGGAATTTGATTTGCAGCAGTAAAAATGTGTCTGGGGGCGCCCAGAAGGGAAACTATAACAAAGGAGGGTTATGAAAGTATTTGGCATGGGAGATGTAAATTCAGTAGTAGGCGTTGAGTGAACTTACACATTACCCCCAAGATACAAAAACTGGGTTAGGCTACTCAGAACATGTGCATTTAATTGAAAGTTTTATTACGCATCCAATAACTATTTCAGATCATGTACCAATAACTAAAATAAAAATGTAGGGTAATGTACTAAAAAATGAGACACTGGTGCTTTTTCACCTATCTGTTGAAAAGAAAGATATGGGCAGTTGAAATTATTCAGGAATTATTAGAGAAGACAGAGATTTCTTCTGAAAATATAGCTACGGAGTGGGATAAAAATTAAAGTGGAGTTTAAAAACAGGGTGGAAATAAAATAAAGAGAGATACGGTTAAGAAGTATTTAGAGAGACTGACAAATGTTAAAGAACTGCAGAATAAGGGGAATCTCAGAACAAGAGGAGTAACTGCAGAATGCTAAGCAGAAAATCAAGTATTACCTCAATAACATGCATGAGTTTAGAAAGACTGCTGTTAAGCAACTGGTTTTGATAATAACGCCAGAGCACAAAAACTTTTAGTGCAACAACTCAGTAATCTGAAAGTGGAAAGAGTTGTCAACAAGCTTAAGGCGCCTATAAGGAGAAGAAAACAAGAGATCCTGTAGAGTTACTAGAAATATTACAGAAATGTTATGAAAGTTTGTATTAAGCAGAAAAATATAGAGAGCAAATGGAAATGTTTATGGAATAATTAAATATTTCAAGGTTACAGGTAGAGGAGGCTCAATTACTAACAGTTAGGATAGGAGGAGATTAGATAAAAATGGTGATGTATAACCGATCAATTACTAACAGGATAGGAGGAGATTAGATAAAAATGGTGATGTATAACCGATCAATTACTAACGGTTAGGAAAGGAGGAGATTAGATAAAAATGGTGATGTATAACCGATCAATTACTAACGGTTAGGAAAGGAGGAGATTAGATAAAAATGGTGATGTATAACCAATCAATTACTAACAGTTAGGATAGGAGGAGATTAGATAAAAATGGTGATGTATAACCGATCAATTACTAACAGTTAGGAAAGGAGGAGATTAGATAAAAATGGTGATGTATAACCGATCAATTACTAACAGTTAGGATAGGACGAGATTTAGATAAAAATGGTGATGTATAACCGATCCACAGCAAGGTCCCAAGGAATACATGGTATTCTTGTGGAAGTTTGGAACCTAGAGGGAAAAAACTGATCAAGATCAGAAGCATCCTGTTTAACAGTATTTTAAAGTGAGGAGAAGCACCAACATCCTGGAAGAAAGCGGTGGTGGCTGTAATAGCTAAAGGAGGTAAAGACCCACCTGATCCAGCTTCATACAGGCCTGTTTCTATCCTAAACCATGATTATAAAGTGTTTGTCTATAATGGCTAAAAGAATGGCAAAGGTGATGCCAAAACTGATAAATACGAATCAATGTGGTTTTGATGTGGGAGGCAAACATTTGACAACACTGACAGAACATTGATGAATCAGAGGGAAGCTGAATGTAAGAAAATACCTCTGTTGTTGGTGGGTCTTGATGCAGCGGAAGCATGTGACAGAGTAAGCGTTGAGCTTATGAGCAGGGCAATGTAACCATGTGCATTTCCTGATAAAATTATAAGGCTGATTAGAAGGATATATGAGGGATTGGTGGTGAAAATTAAAGTGGGTGGGCTCTTCTCTGGTGATTTCTGTTTGAGCAGAGGAACCAGGCAGAGGTGTCCTCTTTCCCCTTTGTTATTTGCACTACATTTGGAACCACTGGCAAAGAAAATGACAGACTCAGAAATTCAAGGATATAACTGCTATGGAAGTCAAGGAGGTTGATATAATAGGTAAGGTGTTTACCATCAGACACAAGGTGCAGGGTTTGGAATCTGTTATATTTACTTATTTATGTATTTACATTTGTTTACCGGGAAAGTCCGACTGGGCCAGAAGCCCATTTTCAGCTGTGGCCAGGGGAGAAAATCTCCACAGAAATATAAGCAAAATACAATAATTAGATAGTACAATAGTATACATACAGTAAGATGCAGGATACACACCATTTAGTTAGTCTATACAAAGTAGTATTCAATACAATTTTCTAGTAGATACAGGTTCAAAAAGAAACACACAAGCATTTTGGCGAAGATCACTATGAGAAAAATAAAATTAGTACTGTGTACATATTAAGTAATAGTTACGAACAAATTCACTACCAATCAAGCTAAGCAGTCCCCGCTCAACAGTCACTACCCTGCTAACTGCAGAAGGAAAAAACACACTCCAACTGTCTGAGTTAATGACTGTATGTGATGAGGCACTTTTTTCCTACCTTTTTTGTAGTGCTTTTGGTAGTTATTTGATTTTAGTGTAAAGTCTCAGCTAACACCTTGCCTCTGGAACCTTCTCCCTGCCCCCTTTCTCCTTTGGACTCCTGCTACTACCCCTCAGTTTTCTTACTTCAGTCCTCACCACTACTTTCTCCCCTGCCCCTATTTTTTTCTTATCATCTCTCTGTCTGAATTAACTCCCCTTTAACGTTTCCTTCTCAGACTGTTTTGGCTCATAACTTGTTCCCAGTACTTTTCCCTTCTACAAACTTGCATGCTGCTTGCCTCTCCCACATAGTCTCCTCCTGTGATTTTACTGCCATTTCTGGCCTGTTTTTGTCTTTTCTCCACATAGCCTTGTGACCACAACACAAACTCCCCCCACAGGACTTCCCTGATTTTTATTACTGATAGTCTCTTGGATATCTCACTACCTAGGGTGTAGCCCCGCTCTGTTTGCCCTGACTAACGCTTCAAGAAAAACTTAGAAACCTGACAAAAAAACAAATCAACAAAGATGAAAAAAGAATTCTACCATAACCCACCAACTGCTCAAAAGTCAAATCCCTCTATGTTCTGGCATGCAATTAATCAAATTCTCAACTCTGGAAATGCCTCCTCTCCAAACCCCTGCCCTTCTAAAACACCACAAGAAACTGCGGCTATTATTAATTCTCACTTTATAGAATCTATCAAGAAGATGCTACCCTCTAACTCCGTAAATACCAACACTGCAATCTCTCTAAGCTCTAATCTCTCCCCAAACTCCAGTAACTCTTTTTCCCTCAAACCTGTATCCACCAACTACATCAAAACTCTACTCATCAAACTAAAACCCTGTTCCCCATTTGCTGATTACATTCCTCCCTACTTCCTTCAAGTAGCAGCAAACTCTCTGGCTCTTCCTGTATCTATTCTCATTAAATGCTCCATTTCTGAATCTAAAGTTCCCTCTATCTGGAAGGATTTCTAAACTACACCTATACATAAAGGAGGTAACTCCTCATAAATCTCCAACTTCAGACCTATAGCTATCCTTTCACCCCTCTCTAAAATACTGGAAAAAGGCATTCACAAACAGGTCATGCAACACTTATTACAAGAAAACCTTCTTACCCCCACTCAACATGGCTTTCGCCCAAAACACAGTAATTCCACTGCCCTCCTATCCCTTCATCAACACTATCTCTGAAGCAAGAGCCAACAACAAACTGGTCTCCTGCTTATTCCTTGATCTTTCAAAAAGCTTTCGACATGGTCTCCCACTCTCTCCTTCTAAACAAACTGACTAAACTCAATTTATCTATCCCTACTACAGCTACCTCTCTGATCGACAATCTGTAAAATGGCTCCCCCCCCCATTAAAACTGGCATTCCCCAAGGTTCTATACTTGGTCCACTTCTCTTAAACATCTTCACTAACCTACTCTATACATCTTGTCCTCAGTCATCACTTATCTAATATGTTGACAACTCCACAGTTATCTCGAATGCTGACACCCATATTGAACTTCTCTCAATTACTCAGTCTTCCTTTAACTTAGTTGATACCTGGCTATCCAACAACCAGCTTATACTGAATCCTAACAAAACTAAGCTCTTATTCTTTCTCCACAAAAATCACAACAAACGTAAATCTTCCTTCTCCACAACAAACTTAAATCTTCTTTCTCCATATTCCCTCTAAACAACACACCAATCACTGTCAAAACATACACTAAAATCTTAGGTGTCTTCATCGACGACCAACTAAAATTTGATCTACATGCTAACAGCTGTATCAGTAAAAAGCATCAAAAACTGGGGCTCTTATACAGAAATAAAAAGTTCCTCACTAACAAAGCAAGGATATCAATCTCACATGCTTATCTACTACCAAGTCTTAAGTACAGCTCCCAAATCCTAACAAACCTTAACTCATCACGTCTTAGTAAGTTAGAATCTACCTATAACAAAGTCACCAGATTCGCAGAAAACTTAAATTATAAATCCCATCACTCTCTCTCTCTAAAAACTTTACACTTGCTTAAATTTCCCCATCAGCTTCTTCTCTCACAACTTATGTTTATTCATTCCATTTTATATCAACCTTCTTTCTGTCCCAACCTAACCTCCCCCATCTCCTACTACACTCCTTCTAGTACTGTTCGTAGCTCTGGCCAAGACCTACTACAAACCCATCAACCAAATAATAAAATTGGCTGCAACCTTTATAGCTATAACCCTGCCAAATCATAGAACAGACTCCCCAGACAAATTAGGACTCTCAACAATGCTAAAGAATTCAAATCGGTCTTAACAGAATACCTGAACAGTCAGTGGTCCTGCAGTTGTACTCAGCCCCCCTTACTTATTCTCCTTCCCATTTCCTATTGCACTCAGCCCCCCTTACTTATTCTCCTTCCCATTTACTATTGCTCTCAGCCCCCTTACTTATTCTCCTTCCCATTTCCTATTGCACTCAGCCCCCCTTACTTATTCTCCTTCCCATTTCCTATTGCTCTCAGCCCTCCTTACTTATTCTCCTTCCCATTTCCTACTGTACTCAGCCCCCCTTACTTATTCTCCTTCCCATTTCCTACTGTACTCAGCCCCCCTTACTTATTCTCCTTCCCATTTCCTATTGCACTCAGCCCCCCTTACTTATTCTCCTTCCCATTTCCTATTGCTCTCAGCCCCCTTACTTATTCTCCTTCCCATTTCCTACTGTACTCAGCCCCCCTTACTTATTCTCCTTCCCATTTCCTATTGGAACACACCTGCCTACCTAAAACCTCTATTCAACTTCTTCCCTACCTACATAATCTCACATTTCCTTCTCAACCAAAACACACTTCTCTCTTATCACCCCTATCTACTATTCATTACTGTAACTCCTCCAATCAATACTTCCTAACTATGCTGCATTACCTCCACAACCCAATTCTCTAAATCAAACTTTTATGATTAGTTCACCATTTATGAACCCACATAAACCTGCACTGTCTAGTCTGCATCTTAACCTGTCTGTATTTAATGCTGTTTGTTCCTGGAAATCTATGTAAGCTCACCTGTACTCAATATAATTTCTGTTTTGAACATTATTAATATGTTCCTAATAACTGTTAACTGGAGCTTTTCTCCAAATTGTTGATGTGTTACCTTTTCTATTGTATAAGTAAAAGTGGAGTTTTTCTCCCCGGGCCTTCGTTGAAAAAGAGCTAACAGCTCAGTTGGACAAACCTGGTCAACAAATGTAAAATAAATAATAAATAAATAACAAATGAGATTTCCTTTATATTTATTTTTGAGTAGTGATAAACACTGAGGAGAGGGAGAAAATGTGGTAAGGAGTGGACAGTGTGTCGAGAGGGTTATAGATAGCTTGTCAGTCAGGTGTGGTGCAGGAGCAATGCCAGTTCTTGGATAGATGTTCAAACAATAGTTGTTTAAAACTGGTAGATTCAAGTGTGTTTTGGAGGGTGTGGGGTACAGAGTTCCATAATTTGGCTATTTGATTTGAGAATAGGGCTTTACCGTGAGTGTTGCTAGCTTTGTTTACTGTGAGAAAGTTTTTATCTGCAGATCTTAGGGTTCGTGGGTATGAGTAGGGAACAACAAGTTTCTTGAGACATGGGCAACTGTCAGGATGAAAGATGATACTGTGTGTGAATTTAAGTTGCTAGAGATGGAGAAGGTTAGGTAGCCCAAACCAATTTAATTTATGTAGAGCAATACAATGGTGGCTTTGGTGGGGAAGGTTGTCTGTGAAGTGGGCTATTTTGTTGTAGCAAGTTTCCAATTTGGTTAAGTCTGATTTTTTTAAGTTGGTAAAGAGGGGGAAAGCATATAGGAGCGTAGAGAGGAGGAAGATTCTGGATATGGCAAATCTGGCATTGTCAGTGAGGAATAGCTCGTTTCTGTACAGTGAGCCAATGTTGATGTGAACTTTCTTAATTGCGATGGCTATGTGTTGGTCAAATCTGAGTTTATTGTCGATTGTCACGCCAAGGAGTTTTATATGCTCAACTGGTTGGATGACTGTGTTGTTTGCTAAGAGAATGATGAAAGGAGGTGTGGTCGGTGAATGTTTGCTACTGGTAAATAGCATTAACTATGTCTTTTTGGCATTGAGGATTAGTTATGATTTACTTAGATATGTTTCTATATCATTAAAAGCTTGTGGGGCTACTATCTGGAAGTCTGGTAAGGTATACGCTGAGCAGATTAAAGTTGAATTGTTCACATACTGAACTACTTTAGAATGTGTTGTGGATGAGGCTAGATCATTAGAGAAGATGGTGAAAAGAAGGGGGGACTCCAACTGAGACAGGCAGAAGTGGTGAGAGTTCAGATTTCCATCGCACTGCTTGTTGTCTGTCAGAACGACAGCTTAGGAACCAGGAGAGGGAAGTCTTTGATAGGTTTAGTGTGGCAAGAGTACTAAGAAGTTTCTGATGGGAGACAGTGTTGACCGCTTTTGACATGTCTACGAAGACTGGTGCTACTTGCTGGTTTGAATTTCTCGGTTGCTGGTGTTAGAAAAATTAATTAGGGCTGTGGTGGTACTATGTTTCGGTCTGAAACCATGTTGGGAGGTTGAGATAAGGTTGTAAGATAACAGGTATTGCAGTAATTGAGTGTGGATACATTTTACCAGAATTCTGACACAGGGAAAGGATGGCTATGGGTCTGTAATTGTTTAATTCTGTTGATGTTCCTCCTTTATACAGAGGGATGATATAGGAAATTTTCCATAATTTTGGGACATATTGTTCTGCTATAGACCTGTTTACCAGACTGGAGATGGGCAGAGCTATGGCATCAGCTGACAGTTTGCGGTACTCACTGGGGAGTTGGTCAGCTGGGAGGGAAGAAGGTTTCAGTTTTTACAGCATTGTTCTTATGGTGTTAGTTGGGACAGGTTTGAGGTCAAAAGAGTTGTTGTTAGTTTCCACATTAGGTGGAAGAGATGGTGGGGTGGGGTGGAATTGTTCCCTGTAACTAAGGAGAGGCTGGTGTTTATAAAGTAGGCGATGATTTGTGAGGCAATACTCACACTTCGGTTATTGGTACTGGGGTTGTAGCTTTATCTTGGTGGAGGAGCGAGTTAATTGCTTGCCAGAACTTTGTGGGATTGTTTTCATATTTGTTTTGTATAGATGTATAATAAGTTTTTTTGTCTACTTTGAGTTAGTTTTGTTTGATTGCGGAGCTGCTGGTATGACAGCAGAGTTTTATTTAAACCAGGTTTTGTCCCTTAGTTTTTGAAGTCTAATGGTTTCTTTGGATATCCAGGGCAATCTCTTACTTTTAACATGACATGTACGAGTTGGTGCTAAGCTATTTAGAATAGCTAGAAATGTGTCATCAAAGTATGTTATGGCCTTGTCAAGTTGGAGATGATGGAGTGGTGTCCAGTTGCATTTACTGAGCATGTCTAAGAACACTTCGTTGGAGAAGTTTTTGGTATTTCGTATGACTTTGCAAACTACAGTTCAGGGTGGGTTGAGTGACGGATTAAGTAGGTAGGTCTATGGTCACAAATTATTTGGAAGGCATTCGGAGAGATAGTTGTTAATAAGTGAACAGTCTAGGATAAATTCCCTTTTGATATGTTTATCTATTCGAGTGGGAAACTGAATTGTTTGGGAGAAACCATGTAGATTTATGGAGGTGGAGGGGTTAACACAACTGCACATGTTCCTGTCTAAGTTGAAGTTGCCTGTGATGATGATTTCATGGGTGTGGGTTGAGGTTGTCCAGGCTAGGAGTTTCTCAATGGCAGTGAGAGTATTGTTGGAAGTATGTAAGTGGCTATTATTGTAATATTTTTCTTTGGGTTGATTCTGAGCTGTGTTACTAGGACTTCAAAGTTGTTATCATAAGGGTATTTGATGGGTAGGTAGTCTATGCTTAGGTTAATCTTTGTAGAAGATTGAAACCCCGCCACCCTTCTTCCTGATCCTAACCTGTGCATGCTATAACCTTGTGGGAGTATGTCTGGTGGTCTTATATGGGTTTTAGCCAAGTGTCTGTTGCTATAAAAATATCTGGAGAGTATTGTGCAATGACTGCATGAAAGTCTGTGATTGTGTTAACTAGGCTTCTAAAGTTCATGTTAAGAATGAGATGGTCTGCAGTTTTAATGTGAGGAAGGGGTGGAACGGTAGCCATGATGGTATGTTGTTTAGTATGTGGCCTGAGATTGGGCTGTATATCACCGCTATGGGGAACCTGTGATAATATACATGCATGTTTGTGTGACGATTTGGAGATTATGTGAAGGTGTTTGCTGAAGTGGTTAGTGTACTGCCGACAACCACGTTTGAAGTGGAAGTATGCAATAGGCGTGTGATTATAGAGTTGGGAGGAACTGGCAAGGCAGGAGAGTGAGGAGTGGATGGTAATAGTATAATATAGTGTGGGGCTATGGACATATTGTATCTGTGGGTGAGTGTAGGATGTTAGATAGTTTGATGATAGCAGTAGGGTATAGAGTGTGGGCAGGAGAAAGAGCATGGTGAGTATTCTTTGCAAATGTTAGGTTACCTGGATGGTGTGATGAAGATGTAGGGACAGAGGGGTGCTGGTGTAGTGTGGTGGGAGCAGAGTAATTAAGGACAGTTGCAATCAAGTTGTGTGAGGAGAGGGAGGAGGGTTACAAATAGTGTTTTGGTTAATTGAGGTGTGATTGGCAGATGGAGAGAGATCTTTAATTGGGGGAAGTTAGGGGAATGGCTAGTGTTGGTATAGGTCTAGGTGATGCAGGGGTGAGTGGGAATGGGAGTAGGGTGAAGAGCAGAGTGAGCCCGAGCGTAGAGAGGGCGAATGGAGCTGGCTGGCCCCCCCTCACAGAAGAGTGCAAAGAAAAAACAATCAGTATGACAAGTGGAAGCCTTGCAGCTTTAAGGTAAGTTATAGCAAGGAAGATGCAGAGGCAGAAAGGTAGGAGTATAAGCATATAGTTGCAGAAACACTACTTTTATGGCCTTGGTGTGCAAGTAAAACAAAGAAAGTTAAATCTATCTGGGGACAAAATAGACCAAGTAAATGGTACTAGCCTTAATTTACAAGTATTCAATATGGAGGCAGATGTATTTGGGACAAGAGACAGCAAGTATATTGTTAGTTGTGCCAACCAGTGGCGAGAGACGAAGCCATAGTTGCCTGAGATGGGGGTGAGGGTGGGGATCCTTACAGGTGTGCATGCTGGCCAAAACAATGTTTAAAAAATAACTAGTAAAAGTAACAAAATTGCTATAAAAAGAAATGTAAATAACCAGTCATAATGTTTAAAACATAACTATTAAGGACGGCATCTGCTAATAACAAGAACTGCAAACATCCAGTCGCCTATGCAGACTTGTCTGGCATATATCCTTATTAAAAGCTGCAATTCCTGGCTTGTAATAACTGTAGGGAGAAACCAGACAGTAGCAGTTGTTTTATTTGGCAATGTTGCAGTTGCTGGTGGGGGGAGAACCCGAGCTGCGATGATACAGGCAGACAAGTGTGCTGTAAAAGAGATAATAAGTGATGTTAGGAATATGGCTAGTTATTACCTCAGTGAGCAGTAAAGTAAGAGGAGTGAGGGTGAGCTGACCGAGTGTGGAACCTAGAGAGGCTGTAGGGGAACCTGTGGTGTCTGTGGAGTGAGTGTGCAATGACTAAGACAGATAGAGGTTCAACAGACCATAATGTACAGACTGCTGACCTCAGGGATTGTAGTGGATTAGATAGGCAGAAATCATATAATAGTAACAGTAAAACACATACTTATGCAGTCATCTTTTTTCAAAATAACAGTGCAGTAGGCAATGACTGGTTAGAACACATCTGAGGATAACACAGAACACACACCTATTCAGAACTGTAATATTAAGTAACACAGAAGAGCACTGATCAATAGAGGCCTAAGAAGCTTGCTAGTCACCAACAGGGAACAAACATTTCCGTCTCTGGCAACTTAGAACACTGCTTTAGTAAATGGAATATATGCAGTTGCAGGTTCTACAAAAAACTAGAAAAGGATACTGTAGGCAAGTACACAAAAAGTACAGTTTTGTACCTACCATAAATGTAGATGTTCAAGTGTATACCCTGCTGCAGTCATCACACTTGGGTTATCCTGTCGTCAGGCAGTCCCGCAGTCAACCTGAATTCCAAAGTCTTGGTCTGGCGTCGGTTGCTGTCGCTTCTTCCCTGACGTCAGTGCGCCAGGGGTATATAAGAGGCATCCGACGCCATTTTCTTCAGTTTTTCTTGCCCCAGATGTCAGGTGCCCCCCCAAAAGGTGGTCAGCAGATAGTACCAATAATAAAAGTTTAGCACAAACAAAACATCCCTCCAGCTATAAGCAAATACACCACAAAGGTTGCATCAGATTTTAAGGTATGGAAAGGTTTTAGTTAGGTCAGAGGGGATGGAGGGAGGGTAACCTGGACTGCAGCAGGGTATACACTCGAACATCTACATTTATGGTAGGTACAAAACTGTACTATGTTCATCGTGTTACCCTGCTGCAGTCATCACACTTGGGTAGAATCCCAAAGCTAAGGATGGGAGGTGGAGTCAAACAGGGTTAGAGGAGGCTAGAAGGCCCTGCAAAACTGCAGTGGCGAAGCCAGCTCTAGTCTTAGAGTAAAGAGGTAAGTGATAGTGTTTGGTGAAGGTGTGTAATGAACTCCAAGTTGCAGCTTCCAGAATATCCTTGGTTGGCACCCCCCTGAGGAAGGCTGTAGATGTAGCTGCTGCCCTGGTACAGAGGGGCCTTATGCTAGCAGGAACTGGTTTTCCATGGTGGGTGTAGCAAAAGCGTATGCAATGTCCTACCCATTTGGAAATGGTCTGTTTTGAGATAGCCTTTCCTTGTGATGCTGTAGCATAGGATACAAAAAGCTGGTCAGATTTTCTGAAAAACTTAGTTTTATCCAAGTAGTGACATAGCTGCCTGTGAATGTCCAAGGAATGCAGGAGTCTTTCTCCTTTGTTCTGTGGATTTGGAAAGAAAGTGGGTAAATGGATGGTTTGATTTAGAGCCACACTGGATACCACCTTTGGCATAAAGGAGGGGTTAGTTCGTAGAGAAACTCTGTCTTGATGAAAAATGAGGAAAGGCTCTACTACCATTAGTGCCTGTAGCTCTGAGACTCTTCTGGCTGAAGTAATTGCTAGCAGCAGGGCAGTCTTCCATGATATAAACTTTAAGTCAGCTGAGAAAGCTGGTTCAAAAGGAGGTAGTGTAAGTTTTTCCAGAACAAAACTGAGGTCCCAAGTTGGTGTTGGTGCTCTCCTGGGAGGCCTAATGTTTTTGGCCCCTCTGAGAAACTGCCTTAGAAGTGGATGTGAAAATAAGGGAGGATCCGTGTTGTAGTGAGCTGAAATAGCTGAGGCGTGGATTTTAACAGATGAAAAAGAAAGCCCTTTGTGTAACATCTCAGTTAAATATTGTAGAATCTGAGGTATGTCCGGCTGAAGGGTATTTTGGCCTTTAGCTTGGTTCCAGGCGCAAAACCTTTTCCATTTGTCTGAGTAGGCTTTCCTGGTGCTGGGCTTCCTGGCTTCCAGAATAACATCCATAACAGCTTGTGGAAGAGGAGCTGGCTGGTTGCTTAGGTGATTTGCCATGCAGCCAAATTTAAGGTTTTGAGCTGGCTGTGTAGAATCTGACTGCCTTGCTGTGTGAGCAGATGAGGAATTTGTGGTAAAATCCATGGTGGGCCCTGGGCCATGTTCCTTAATAGTGGGCACCGGTGCTGGTGTGGCCAGTCTGGGGCAATGAGTATCATTCGGGGTCTCTCCATGCTGACTGTCAGCAGCACCTTTGTGAGAAGGAGCAATGGAGGGAAGGCATATACTGTCAGCATTTTCCAACTGAATGAGAGTGTGTCCACTTTCCAAGCTTGATGGTGAAATGTCCTTGTACAAAATTTTGTTAGCTGATAGTTTTGGGGGCTGGCAAACAGGTCTATGTCTGGATGCCCCCATTTTTGAGTTACCATTGCAAATACTTGTGGATCCAGTTTCCACTCGTGGGGATCCATGATGTTTCTGCTTAGGTCGTCTGCCAATGTGTTCTTTTTTCCTGGCAGGAATTGAGCTTGTAATTGAACTTGGTAAGCCAGTGCTGTGTTCCACAAGGTCATTGCTTGCCTGCATAGAGGGTAGGAGTGTGTACCCTCTTGTTTATGTACCACGTTACTGTGGTGTTGTCTGTCCTTATTGTAAGCTGTCTTGGATGTAAAAGGTCCTTGAAGGCTGTCAGGGCCTTCTGTACAGCTAGCATTTCTTTTTGATTGATTTGCAGATTCCTTTGATTTGCAGTCCACATGCCTTGAACGCACCGTCCTGCCATGTGTGCCCCCAGGCGTAGTCCGATGCATCTGTTGTCATAGCTTGCCTGGCTGTGGGGTAAGGTGAAAGGCTGACCCTTGTTGAGGTGACATGCCTGTGACCACCATAGAAACTCCTGTTTAAGGCAGGGAATGAGAGGTATCATTGTTTCCAAGCTGTGGCTGTGTTGAGTCCATACGCTTTTAGGTACCATTGTAATTTCCTCATATGCAGTTTTGCAAATGGTATTAGTAGTATGCAAGATGCCATGAAGCCCAAGGCCTACAGAATTTTTCTTGCAGGGAGTTGGGTCTTTGTTGCCATTGTTTTGAAGTATTGAGTTAGTTGTAGTTGTTTGTCTGGCGTCAGATAAGCCATCTGGGCCGTTGTATTCAAGCTGGCACCCAGGAATGTCATATTTTGTGAGGGCACTAGTTTTGATTTCTTTTCGTTTACTGTGTACCCTAGGCAACTTAGAAGGTGTTTTACAAAAGCCAGATGTTGTAAGAGAATGTCCTTGCTTTCTGCTTGGATGAGGCAGTCATCCAGATATGGGAATATTTGAATTCCTCTTCATCTGCAGTATGCAATTACTGGTGCCAGGCATTTTGTGAAGACCCTGGGCGCAGTAGATAAGCCAAAGGGCAGTGCAGAGAATTGGTAATGGGTTGAACCTGCAATGAAACAGAGGTATCTTCTGCAATTTTGTCTGATAGGGACATGCAGGTATGCCTCCTTGAGGTCCAACGTTACTAGCCAAGCTTTCTTGCCCAACATGGGAAGAAGCTTTGTAGTGTTAGCATCTTGAATTTGGGTACTTGCAAGAAGGTGTTTAGAAATAAAAGGTCCAGAATGGGTCTGCAGGCATTGTCCTTTCTGGGGACTAGAAAGAGCCTTGAGTAAAAACCTTGGCCTTGCTCCTGTGTAGGTACCAGATGAACGGCTCTCATGTCCATGAGAGCTGTAATTTGTTTTTGTGCCTCTGCCCATTGATTTTGTGGCAGGTTTGGCATTCCTTTTATACTTGGCAACTTATGGAAATGGAATCTGTATCCTTGTGAGATGATGTCTAGGACCCATTTGTCCTTTGTGACGATGTGCCAGTTGTCTGCAAAAAGTGCTAATTTTCCTCCCAAGGGAGCTGCCAAGAGAGTTTTGCTTGGCAGTTTGAGGTTTAAGTCATTGTGTTTGCCTTCTAGTAGTTTGGGACCTGTCTTCTCCTCCCTTCTGTGTTGCAGTGCCCCATTGTCGAGGTTTGTAAGGGATTTGTGCTTGTCCTCTGCCCCTTGGGTGCCTGTATTTACCCCTCTGTGGTCTGTCAAAAGCTGGAAAGGACCAATTTTTTGTTGGCCAATTTCTGCTGAAGCATGAGGGCTGTACCTGTAAGAAATCTTTGACCGTCTGCATAGATTTTGCCTCATCCTCCATTTTCTTTAAAACCTCATCTGCTTTAACCCCAAATAAGACATCCTGCTGTAAGGGTGCATCTAGTAACTTTGCTTTAACATGATCAGGCAGAGTTTGTTCCTTTAACCAAGCATGCCTACGTATAACAGACCCAGTAACAGCTGCTCTACAGGAAGCTTCCAAGGAATCAAATCCACATTGTAAAGTATGTTTGCCCACCTGTTCAGATGCATACAACAGATCCTGCATTTCCTTGAATTCAGACTGTTGAGGGTGCATGCTCATCTTTTGTTTTATTTGAGACATTAGGAATTGCTGGTATTTAAGCATGTGAAATTGACAATTTAGTGCTCTCATAGCTAGAGTAGCTGAGGTGTAAACCTTCTTCCCCCACCTATCTAGTGCTCTGGAGTCCCTTTCAGAGGGTACAGGATTTTTAGCCATAGAAGCCTTAGCCCCTTTGGGACCCTGGGAGATAGTCTCTGGATCAGCAACAGGGCTTTTGTAAAGGAATTTGTGAGAGTCAGGCACTCTACAGTATCTATCTGGTTTGGCTGTAGCAGGAGGCAGAGAATCTGGATTTAGACTAGATTCTAAGTAAACATCATCCACAATGTCTAAAACTGGAGGGATAGCAAGTGGTCTGTGCTGGGGGAGTAAAAGAAACTCTCAGAGCCTTTTCTTTCAGTCGGAGTAGTCCTGACCTTCCCAGTGGAAATGTTCCCTCATGGTATGTAAGGTTTCTCCAAAGGAATAGTCTTCAGGGGGAGAAGCTGAGGGAATGGAATCTTCAGCATCAGAATCTTCATAAGGGGGAAAGGAGTAATCCTGTTCCTCAGAGGAGCCTGAAGAAATAGACACAATCAGAGGAGGCATAATCCTCCTCTTGTCTAAGCCTTTTGTCAGGGGGGGTTGAGAACCCCTGATTAAAGAAATCAAATCTTCAGCCATTTTAAGCATCTGTTTCTTAGGCATGGGACCTTGAACTGGAGACTGAAGTGCAGTCTTTTTTGATTTTAGAGGAGTCTTAAGCTTAGCATAAGATTTTATGGTGAGAGTAGTCGGTCTGAAGACACCTTCTGAAACCGAAGGTGTTTCTACAGCACTGGCTTCTCCTTCTGCAATGTTGTCGGTAGGGCCTAAAGAAAATGGCTGCGTCGGCCTAGAACTCTCTGCTAGAGAATCCGAAGCGGTCTGGGGTTCCAATTCTACGGTAGCCAGGGGCTGCGTAGGCACCTCACTGAAAACCGGAGAACCGGCGACCGGCCCAGCCGAGACCTTGGAGTCTGGCTTGGATCTTGGCTGCCTGTCTTTATCTTTGCGTTTTTTATGCATGCTGGTAGTCGGTTGCTCTGAAGGCATAGTGTAATTAAATTTCCTACCGAGGTAGTGTCATGCGAAATCAAAGTGTCGCTTTATAGTTCACTTATTGAACCTAGCACAAAACCAACAACCAGTGACGTCGTGGTCTGGGCCTAGGCAAGGTATGCAATAAGAATGAAAGTCCTTATGAGGTATTTGCTTTCCACAAGAAATGCAATTGTTAACTTTTTCTGACATCGGACTGAGGCAAGAAAAGTTTCCCCAACGGGGTACTTAGCTTTGAAGACTTCGGACTGAAATTCTATTCGAAATCTCAGGTGTCGGCTGACCGGCACTTGCAAACTGCTTCTGCTTCGGGCACCGCGCGGCAAGAAAGACTGGAGAAAATGGCGTTGGATGCCTCTTATATACCCCTGGCGCACTGACATCAGGGAAGAAGCGACAGCAACCGATGCCGGACCAAGACTTTGGAATTCAGGCCGACTGCGGGACCGCCCGACGACAGGACAACCCAAGTATGATGACTGCAGCAGGGTAAGACGATGAACATCAGTCAAAACCAAGGAGCATTACATTACACGAGTTACCAGCCAAAAATCCTTGTAAGCATAACAGCATATTTGACAGCAAACAGTTTATGTGGTAAAAGCAGTTACTACATCAGTTAGTTCCCTAGACTACATAAAGTTAGCGAAGTACTTCAGTCAGAAAGCATAAAAATGCCTATTAACCCAGGTGCACCACAAATAGTTGAGAATACTTTAAACAATTGCAGGCACTTACTTGCAGGCATGCACACTGAAAAGGATATGGTTAGCAAGATGCAAGCAGTTAAAATATTTTTAGTCCCTTTAGTTTTATAAACAGGTCAGACATATATTTATCAACCAGAAGAGAAGTTGTGGATAGCAATTAATAAAGAGCTGAAGGACTTTATCTGGGAGGGCAAAATGGCAAGAGTCAAGTGGGAGAAGCGGATTCTTCCAACTGAACACGGCAGTTTGGGATTACCGGATTTGAAGGGGTATTTTCAAAGCTACACAGTTAAGCCTCCTATACACAGCACAAACAGAAACATATAATTCAAAGTGGAAAGGGATGATGATGAAATGGGGAGGAGGGGGCTCAAGAAACAAGGACAGACTGGGATTTTGCATGCAGATCCTTAAGAACAACAACAATAACCACGCAGAATATTATATTCATAAATTAGCAAAATGTATTCTAACAACTAAAACTAAACCAACACAGGGATGGAGGAAGGAGATTCTGTTGATAGGGCTGACTGCAATTAGGGATACAGACAATAGGCAAGGGGGGTGGAATTTACTGGAGAAAACTGGCAAAGAACCAAGGTATTGGGAGCAAATAATTAGAGAGGGAAAGGTAACAGAATGGGAAGAGACCAAGAATTTATTTAGACTTCAGGCTAGAGATGGCCCTCTCTATCAAGGACTGATAGAGTATAGACAAACAGAAAGAAACAGGGGGGATGTAAGCAAAAGATAAACACTGATACGAGTTTTTTAAAAGAATCTAGAACAGAAGCTGCTGTTAAACGACTACTTAGTTGAGCATACAAAATATTGCATAACTATAAGAATCAATCAGAAGAGGTTAAAAAAGATTGGGATGAGAGACTGGATAAGTAATTCACAAAGAAACAATGGGGTTTATATGTATGTCTCCCCAAATATGTAACAAAGTCTAGAAAATTTAGGACTTTTGCTTGGAAGTGTTTACATAGGTATTTTTAAATCCCAAGTAGACTCCAAATAATTTTTCCTCGGACAGACAGCAAATGCTGGAGGTGTAATGGGAAAGAAAAAGTTAATAAAGGGACACATTTTCTGGGAGTGTAATTAGCTGGAAGACTTTAAAGATTCCCCTCAGACTGCTCTGTCAGAGATACTGGGTGAGAAATTGATATAATTAAGGAAATTATTTTTGAGCTATGATACAGAATCAGAATTGCTTAAACATAGTAAGACCTTGCTGAGTCTAATTATGGTGGCTGCCAAACAAAGCAATTACTAAAAAATGGAAATTAAAGTCTAAACCAAGTTTACTAGAAGTAGTGAATATAATAACAGAGATAAAAGAACTGGGACTGGGATAATTTGAAAAGAAAGGAGAAAATTACATAAAAATGGGAATTGTGGGAAGAATGCATGCAGAGCAGGAACAAGGTTTAAAAGGAGGCAGGATTTGAATGAGCTATGCAATGTTCAACTGACAATGGCTGGATAGAGTATAAGTGATGTATAATACTTGCAAGTAAAATTATGTCAATACGGTTTGTTTCAATTATACAAATGTATGATTGCCTATGTCATATGTGATAATTTAATAAAGATGTTTCTTGTTAAAAAAAAAATAGAAAAAAGAAGAAAGTACTTTTTCTTAGTTGAAAGGTATCAAAGGCTTTATATTGTGACATAAGAACTGGAGAGAAACAAATTGAAATTAATATAATGATATGAAACTGGACTGCTGGAGGAGTGTAACAAGTTTACTGATCATTTTGTTTCCAATACCCCTTTCCATTGGCTGCTTACTTCTTTATATATGTTGCCTATCATATTATTTATATACCATGATTTTGAATAACCTCCTCAACTTCTAGACCTTTAGTTATGCTAATAACCATTTTACTGTATATGCTGATTAATCACTGATGATTCTTTTAAACATTTTTCTGACAAAGTTTGTGCATTATTGTTTTTCTGTTGTAAAAGATCTATTTAATGTGTATTTGCTGGCGCTTTCCCTGGGCCTCTGCTGAAAAAAAGACGTTATGTCTTACCATAAAGTTCCATCTGAGTTGTTGATTTTCTTCAAGTCATCACTGATGGGTTCGGTTCCGAGCCCTCAGAACAGAGTCAACCTTACACCAAGCTTGCATGCACCAAAAAACTCTCGTGCTAAGCTGCTACCTACAATGCTCTTCACTCAGTTACCTCAGATCGAGTTTGCATGCAACATATAGAAGAAACAGAAAGTCAGAGGCCATCTCTGCGCAGAAACCCTGAAACACCACAAAGACCCAGAAGATCCACCAGCAGCCTTTTGTGGAAGTCGGTGGGAGGGTGTGATGACTGGAAGAAGATCAACACCACAGATGGAACGTTTCGGTAAGACATAACTTCTTTATCTGAAGTTGTTAATCTTCTTCCTATTCATCACTGGTGGGACTGAATCCCAAGCTACTTGGAGAACCTGGGTGGCCCTTATGGAAGAACATTCCTGAGAACCATTTATCCAAAGGCCGCTCTTCCCCTGGAGATCAGATCCAATTTGTAATGCTTGATGAAGGTATGGGGTTTATCTCAAATGGCTGCTGCACAGATGTCATCCATGGAGGCCCTAGAGTGGAAGGCAACCGATGCTGCGATAGCCCTAGTTGAGTGAGCTTTGATTTGATCAGGCTTAGATTAATTCGTAAGTGAATATGAGAAGCTAATGCAATCCCTGAGCCATTTTGACCAAGTCATTTTAGATACTACACACCCCATTTTAGGACCAGAAAAGGAAATGAAAAGTTGGTCTGACTTGCGAAAGGACTTAATTCTGTCCAGGTAGAAATGTAATTTTCTATGAACATCCAATGAATGTAGGCAGTATTCTCGCTTGTTTGAATAATTTGGAAAGAATACAGGTAACTCAATGGACTGGTTAATAGAAAAGTCAGAAAACACCTTGGGAAGAAAGGATGGATTAGTACGAAGTGATACTCTGTTCTTATGGAAGATCAGATAAGGGCTTTTGATACATAAGGCTTGCAACTCAGATATTCGTCTGGCTGAAGTGATTGCCACCAGAAACAAGGATTTCCATGACAGGAATTTTAGATCACGTGTCGCAGCAGGCTCAAAAGGGGGTAGAGAGAGAGACTGGAGAAACCGGGAGAGATTCCATGCCTCCACCGGCTGCCTGATGGGAGGTCTTCTGTGGAAAATTCCCTTGAGGAAGGTCTTGCAAATGTGGGCGGAAATTAGCGGGACTCCATCTGAACCATTATGGAAGTTGGAAATAGCTGCTAAATGGACTCTAATGGAGGAAGCTGATGCACCATTGTCAAACAACTCAGCAAGGTAATGAAGAATAGTAGCTACAGGAGCTGAAAATGAATCTAGCTTTCGATTATGTGACCAGATAAGAGAATATTTTGCCTTTGTCCCTGTAAAGTTTTCTGGTGAATGGTTTATGGGAGGCCGGGATAATATCACGGACAGATGAGGAGAGGGTTTCCTGCCTGGCAAGTAACAGAAGTGGAGAAACCAAGCCGTCAGCTTGAGAGTGGATAGATTTGGTGGAGTCAGCCCTGGTGGGTGAGATATGTGGTCCTGACGAGTATCTAGGATCCAAGGAGGTTGTAACAGATGAGGTTGGAGGAAGGGAAACCACACTTGACGAGGCCATAATGGGGCAATGAGGATCCCTTTGCTTCTCAACCGAATAGCTTTCCTTAAAAAAAGGGGGATTGGAGGATAAGCCTAAAGGAGACCCGCGGGCCAATCGTGAATCAAAGCATCTCTCGATAACTCCCCGTGAGGGGGAAAGAGGGCAAAGTAGCTGCTGCATTTTGTGTTTGAGGGGAAGGCGAAAAGATCGCAGCATGGTTGCCCCCAAAGGCTGAGGATTTCTGCCGTCACACTTGGATTGAGAGACCACTCATGAGGATGGAGGATGCATCTGCTCAGCTTGTCCGCAATCACACTGGAGATCCCCGGGATATGCGTTATGATCAGAAAGCAGTTGGAAGCTATCGCCCAATGCCAGATTCTCATGGCTTCGCAACATGGGGGGTAGGATTTGGTCCCTCCCTGTTTATGTACCAGACAACAGACATGTTGTCCAACTGGATAGCAATAGTTCCTGATGGAAGGAGTGGCTGGAATGCTTGCAACACTAATAGCACCGCTCTTAACTCCAGGACATTGATATACAAGTTGACCTCTATGCTGGACCACGTGCCTTGGACTGACTTTCCCTGGAAGTGGCCCCCCCCACCCTATCAGCGAAGTGTCCGTGGTCAACATGACGCTGGGCTGGGGAGCCTGGAAGGGGCGACACCAAAGATTTTCATCTGTACTCATCCACCAGAGGAGATCTTGTTTGCAGGTGTTGGTGATGAGAATCTGTGAGCTCAGAGGATGAAGACTGGATATCCACTGAGACAGAAGGAGCCAATGTAGCAGTCTCATGTGTAATCTGGCTAGGGGAACAATTGGGATGGCTGCCGCCATACACCCCAGAGCCAGAAGAACTTCCCTTGCAGACACCTTTCTTTAACAGAGTATCACTTGAACTTGTGCCCTTAATCTCTGAAGCCTGTGAGGGGGAAGAGAGACCAGACATGACTGAGTGTGGAATACTGGCCCTTTAAATTCCAATTGCTGTGAGGGCTGAATTTTGGATTTTTCCCAGTGGATGGTGATGCCCAGCGACTCCGCTAGTACTAGAGTGTAGCGGAGGGCCCTGACCAGAAGGTGCTTGGTGGGGGCAGAGAGGAGCCAATCGTCAAAATACGGAAACACCTGGAATCCCTGAAGTCTCACATGAGCTGTGACCTCCGCTAGGCATATCATGAACACTGTGGGTCCTGTCAAGAGAACGAACGGCATGGCTCTGAATTGGTAGTGATTGGCTCCCAGCCAGACGTGATGGAGACTCCTGGAGCACTTGTCCATTTTGATGTGGTAATACACATCCTGGAGGTTTAATGAGCACATCAGCACACCTCCCGCAGAAAGGGGAGGATGGATTGAATTGTGACCATGCGGAACTTGGTCTGAACCACTGATTTGTTCAGCTGGCTAAGATCCAAAATGGGCCTCCAGTCCCCAGTCTTCTTTGGCACTAAAAAGAATTTTGAGTAAAACCCTGATCCGCACTGGTCTGGGGGGACCTGTTTGATGACTCGTTTTTGACATAGCTTTCGTATTTTCGAAGCTTCCTCCTTCCCTTTGACTGGGTGGAACATCGGGAATGTATTTCGGAGGTCTTGGATAAGAGATTAGGGGAATGTGACAGCCTCTGGAAATTATTCTCTGCACCCGCTAATCATGTGTAATAGAGGGCCAGGCAGCTTGGTGCAGAAAGAAACATGCCCCGACTGCTTCCAGAGGAAAGCAATCCAGGCAGCGCTGATATGGTTTTCCAGAGAAAGAATCTCTGGGGTCCTGATTTCAGGGACCCCCTCGCCCTCTGCCTCTGGGGGAGTCCTCACCACGTGCCTCACAGAAAGGACCTTGAGACTTTTTGTGCCACATCTTTCCACTCCTCTGGTTCCTGAAGAAGGAGCGCTGAGGTTTGGAAAAACATACACCCACGGCAGACAAGGTCTTCCCATCCTGTTCGCACCTGGCTAATGTATCCTTGACCTTAGCACAGAACAAAGCTGATGGTTCGATAGGGGCATTTAAAATGGAAGACTTGAAGGAGTCCACGAGGTCACAAATGTGCATCCAGGCATAGCGTCTCATAACTACGCCTGCACCCGCAGCTCTAACCTCGCCTTCGGTTGCGTGGGACAGTAATCTCATAGACGAATTGGAGATTGACTCTAGGGTGGCAAGTTGGGAAGCAACTTTATCATGTGCTCCATCCGAAACTTGACCCGCGAGGGTTCCAGAGAGCTCAGTGATGATATCTCTCTGGAGCCCCATAAAATGTGCCAGAAAGTTCAGAGACCTGACAGCAAAGGTCGCTGACACAAACACTTTATTCCCTAACCTGTCCACTGCCCGGGACTCCCTGTTAGGTGGGTGGACAGCAGGACTTTCCTCCACAAGGTCCTTTTTCGTGGCCACCATCACCACCATAGTGTCTACTGGCAAACCTCTAGACCAATGGGGTTGATCCTCTGGAGGGGAGAGTATCTCATCTGATCTCCTGGTGATGGCCTCAATGGTGTCGGGATTCTTCCATGCCTGCTGCACAATGAGCTTGACCAACTCATCAGTGGGGGGAGGTCACCCAAGAAGTAGAGGTCCGAGAGCAAAAGGCCTGCAGGAATACGGATTCCTCCGAGGAAGGATTGGAGGGCTTCTAGTCACCCCCTCTGCCTCAAGATTTCCAGGATGTCTCCAAATGAGACATAGTCAGGGGGTGACCGTGGGGATCCTTCCCCATCATCGTAGTCCGTATCTTCTGTGAGGGATTCCTCTGGGGAGTCTATGTGTTTCCTCTTACACGCCTGTTTCTGAGGGGGTTCTTCGGTGGGAACATCTGAAGAAGGTTCAGAAAGGGAAATACCCTGAACAGGGGTTTCCTGGGCCTTGCACTCTCAGAGTTCTTGGGGGGGGTGGCCTTTGATAGCTGCAGCTCAGAGGGAACGGGTGGAAGGTCCGACATAGGAGGATTGCTCAAAGCAAGCACCCTCTCCATCACCCAGAAAGCAGGCCCACCTGAAGAGGAATGGGAGCCTGGAACCGAAGAAGACAATTTCGGAACCTGTGTCACACCCCGCTCCACATGGTCAGCTCCCGGGGACGGAGCCTCAAGCAAAACCGGGGCGGGAGTCATTCTCGGACCTGAAGATGGAACTGGCAACACCACTGGAACCATGGCCAGAACTGAGGGTTCCACCCCCCAAGCATGAGATTGAGGAAGGGTGGGTTCCGACGGAACCGACACCCAAAGTGGCCTCGGAGCCTCAGATGCGGTCATTGTCTGCGCCGAGGTAGGGGGTCCTTTCGCAGAAGTCGGAAATATTAGCCTCAGAACTGAGGGATCCAAGGGAGGAAAATATGCAGGGATCGCCAGGGTAATAGACCCAAAGCCCGGAGTGGGATGGGCTCTAGGAAAATTTGTAATTCCCCTGGTGGTCAAGCAGCTAATCAAAGAGGCGCACCACATCCAATTCTGATAGGCTCCTGGTGGACCTTACCAATGCCCCTGAGGGGGAATCAGGCCAGTCCAAAAAGGGGCTGAAGGCTAGTCCGGCAAAAGGGTCTGCAGACAGGGAGCACTGGATCCATGGTATATTGAAAAATGGCACCGATTCCAGTTTGGAAACTGGCAGCAGGGGAACAATTGGAGCTGAGAACGGGCTTGGAGCCGAGGTCACAGCTGGGGTGGAGGTCAACAGCAGCTCCGAAGCTGTTGTAGGAACAGACGGAGCGGAGATGGGGGACATCAGTGCCGAGGTAGAAACAGACAAACTGGTCGGAACCGAAGCAGTACCGGGCGCCGTAGTCATCGATGCAGAGACAGGCGCCGACGAGGTGACCTCGGTATGAAGCATTGGAGCCAAACTTGGAGCCGAGGTGGTTGGAACCAAGGAGGCGATACGGTGCTCGGTAGAATTCTTGTGGGCCTTGTGCTTATGACTTTTGCCCCTATCACTGCTGGTGAAGAGGGGTATGAATGAGGACGTTTGTCCACAGAAGGAGGGAATGAGACCTCCGACCCAGAAATAGCCTCTGAAAAAGGCGAAGGAAGCAGGCCCTTAAGGATGAACTTGTTTTGTCTTTCATTTAGCGTCCGCTGACTGAAGCTGGCACAAATGTCACATGGAGGTTTCGCTGATACGTGCGGAACCCCCCAAACAATACACACAATCTTCATGTAAATCACTATTCGGGAGTTTACCAATGCAAGAAGAGCAGTGTTTAAACCCCGTAGTCCCTTTCTTTTCCGACATAACAGGAGAAACACACACGCTAAAGTAGAAGAAAGTTATAGAGAGAGGGGAAAATACCAACAATGGTATTAGGAATACCACAAGGGTAAAAGGGTTAATACCAACAATGGTACGAAAAATAAATACCTGTGGGTAGAGCTGAGTGAATAATTAGAGAAAACATAACAAACTGACAGTAAAAAACTCACAAATATTGATACAATTTGAAAAAATATAACACTTAGCTGCTATATGGCTATGCGGCAAATGAGATCTGAGGTAACTGAGTGAAAGGCATTGTGGGCAGCAGCTTAGCTCGAGAGTATTTTGGTGCATGCAAGCTTGGTATAAGGTCGACTCGGTTCCGAGGGCTCGGAATCAAACCCATCAGTGATGAATAGGAAGATTAACAACTTCAGTGAGGGTCTTACATGGCCAAGGCGGACTATCCTGGTAAATAAATGCAAATAAGGAAATAAATAGTTTAGGCCACAGACAGCATTTTTTCAAGCAAAAAGGCTTGACAATAAGAGAAAATGATGAAATATATGAAAAAGTGTGGCTCTTTCCTGCACTAGCAATGTTACTAGCTGATTTTTCCTTTTACTGCCTTCTTTTACTTGTAGACAAGGAGCATGCAGGTGCAAGCAATTAATCCTTGTCTGGCAGTTGGTGCAGAGGATTAAGGAGCTGTTAATGAGACATTTCCTGTGGTCTGGGGGTTCAGGGTTTGATTCCTTCTGCTCCCATTGCCTAACTTTGTGACTGTGCAAATCACTTAACCAGACCCAGCTCCTGGGCTGAGTCTGAAAAATAATCATGGTAGAGCAGTGATCTTTATTGATAACAAATTAAAATAAAACAAAGTAGAATGAAGTGTGTCCTGAGCGAAATCTACAAAGTACAGTGTAATTAATATTTATAGGGCTACTGGCATTCAATTCAGTGAAAGTAAATAAAGTCTGAAACTCTGGGAAGTGAACAGTTATATACAAGTAAGCTGCGTCTCCAGTAGTTTTACTACTTCAAATGCAATACAGAATTTAATTACGCAAGGGCACCAGTGCACTTTTACAGAATTTAATTACGCAAGGGCACCAGTGCACTTTTACAGAATTTAATTACGCAAGGGCACCAGTGCACTTTTACAGAATTTAATTACGCAAGGGCACCAGTGCACTTTTTCTTAAGGCACCACATGCTTACTGATAGGAGACTAGCAGGCAAGTCGTTTATCATGTCTGAAAGAGGAAATAGCGATAAAAACAGAATATTAATTGAAATACAGAGTATCCTGTCCTACAGCTATATACTGAGATCTCCTCCCCCAGAAAACAGCAACAGAATACTGCTGCAAACAGTCTGAAACAAAGTATGTTAGATGTTTCTGTAAATTCCAAACATGTGACAATCTATTAAACTGTCCTGTTATTTAGGCAGTGTACCTAGGAAACCCTGTTGAGCACTGTATCTTAAATGACCAGCTGAACAATTCCCCTCTCTCCCAGCATTTTTCCCTTCTCTCCCAACTATTGAAACCCTATGCAGAATAATTAATTATTTTTATTAAACCCTGTGGTGCTCTTACCCATCTCACAGTACTTCATAAGGGCTCAAAATGAAAAAGCCATGGAAGGGCTATCCTACCTTGTATTATGGTTGTATTTTACTAGCTTTTTCCCTTTAAATTGGCTCCTAAACCTACTAATAGTCTTCCTTCATCTATTGCCCACTATGCTCCTCTCCCTGCCCCAAATTTCCACCCACCCCCAGTGGTCCTACCTTTATTACAAACAGTAACCACTCCCACCTTTCAAACAACCTATAACATCACTACACCTATACTTCCTCCTATAGCTTCTCACTACTATCCCTTCTACTCAGCTAATATGTACAAGCACACCATACCTATACTCACTGCATAGACACTCCTTGCATACATCACATCTTACCAAACCTCCACCATTCCCACACTCAACCATTACCATTGTACCACCAAGCACACCACTACTCATATCCCACCTCTACTCTACTACTCTCCCATCAGGTCAACAACCTTCCCGATACACCCTCTATATTGACTACAGACCACAATACCTAAACTAAAACCAACCCTAGAACTTAACATAACCCTACCACCATACCTATTACCCACAGACGCAATAAAAAAACTTCCCTTATAAGCAAGCATATACAGAAACTGATAAAACTAATAATCTCATCCATATCCAACCTAGCACTCAGTGGAAACATCCATCCCAATCCTGGCTCCTCAACCTCCAACCCCTCCTCTCATAATCAGACTGCAAACCACATCTTCTCCCAAATCACAGCCAATAGAAAGCCAACAAACCTCCTTCTGATAAGCAAAAATATTAGAAGTATATGCAACAAAGTGCATGAATTCCATGCCACCATAGACTTCTTCTCCCCTGATGTAGTGATCCTTACAGAAACATGGTTAAAACCACACATTACTAATGAGCAAATCCTCCCTACCAGTTACAATATACTAAGAGTAGACCGACTAAACAAAAAAGGAGGTGGTATAGCTATAATATTTAAACAGCATCTAGACATTCAGATCTTAAAGTGAGCAGCTCCCCAAATAGGTAAGGAAGAAATAATACATACCAACCTTAAAATAAACCAAAATAAAACCCTAAACATAATAGGTTGCTACTTCCCACCTGGCCAAAACATCCCTCCACTTGAAAACCGCCTCAGCTGGACTAACCATCACCTACCCCAATAAACTTTAATTGTAGGAGACTTCAACAATGACTGGCAATCCTGTTCTAGCAACCACCCAGCCCATCATGTAAACTTTCATGGCTTCACCCAACTAGTCCAGTCACCTACTAGGATAAATAAAAACTCCAACAAACACAATACCCTTGACTGGATACTAGTCAATAAGAGCCCCCAGCCATATATAGCAGGCTGCCTATCTGACAACCTCAGCGATCACTCCCCAACCTTCCTACTAAAAAAATACCTTTATAAAGTGAAACCCATCATCTACCATCAAATACGCAAAAAAACTAATTTCAACCCTCTCTCATTCAGCTCATCCCTAAAAGACTAACTGGCAACCTCTAAAATACCTCAAATTAGATGACGCAGTTGACTACTTTAATAAAACATTCCTAAGCATCCTTAATTACCATGCCCCCATAAGACGTTCCCAAACTAGAGCCCAACCATCCCCATGGCTAAAAAAAACACTAAGTATGAAATGAAAAAGAGAGCTAAAGCATGGGACAACTGTCGCAAAACCAGAAACCCCTTTACTAGGCAAAAATTCCTAGAATTACGCAACAGAACCAAAAAGCTTATAAAACAGGACAAAATACAATACTACTAGTCTGCCCTTACCTCCTCCCAATATAACCCCACACAATTCTGGTCCTCAATAAACTCCATCCAGGTAAAGTAAGTACACCCACTCCTAACATAACTCACTCCTCCGAAAATATTGCTACCTCTTTCAACAATCACTTCACACAAACCGTACTATCACTAGCTAGACAACACAACCCTCCCCATAAACCCACACCATCAACTACAACTAACAATCTCCCTACTAGCTTCTCTTTCTCTCCTGTTCCTACCTCCAAAATAAAACTATTAACTAAACTTAAAACCACCAGATTAGCAGCAGACAACCTTCCAAGTGAATACTTTCAACTTGCAGCTGATGCTCTAGCCTACCCATTATCACTCTTGATTAACAGATTTCTGTCAGAAAGTTATGTTCCCACACTATGGAAAGGCTCACACATAATTCCCCTACACAAAGGAGGCCCCTCCACAGATCTAACCAATTACCGCCCCATAGCTATTCTCTCGCCACTCTCCAAAATACTAGAGAGATGCATTCATTCTCAAGTCTCAGATCATCTCCTCTCCAACACACAGCACGGTTTCGGACCTAACCATAGCACCACCACCACCTTACTCTCTTTCTGTAACACTATCCTACAAAATAAAAATGCAGGTTCTCTCTCCTCAGCTACCTTCCTAGACCTCTCTAAAGCTTTCGACATGGTCCCACACAAACAACTCATCTCTCTTCTCAATAACCTATCCTTCTCTCAACCAGTCATCAACTGGTTTCAGAGTTACCTATCTAACCGCCAACAAGCAGTTGTTTGGCAGGACAACCTGCCCCCCCAACTACCAGTCTCCATAGGAGTTCCCCAAGGGTCCATCCTGGGACCCCTACTCTTCTCTGTTTTCACCAATAATCTAGCCTCAGCCACAACACATAGCACACTCATACAATACGCAGATGACTCAACCATCATCTGCACAGCCCACTCCCTACCAGAACTGCAAAAAGTCACAGAGGAAGCATTTTCTTCTATTGAAACTTGGTTATCTGATGCCCAACTAATACTCAACCCAAACAAAACAAAATTACTAATCTTCCAACCCACCAAACTTACCATAGACAGCTCTCACTTTAACATCACAGCAAAAGACACCACCACCATCCATCCTACAGAACACACCAAATTACTAGGAGTAGAAATAGACAATAAACTGAACTTTGACATTCACATTTCCATGACCTTTAAAAAGTGCACAAAATACTACGAGCATTATATAGAAATCAGCAGCTACTTACCAAAGCAGCTAAAATTTCAGTAGCAAATTCTCATCTTATCTCTAACCTACTCTACGCCTCTCCAATATTTACTAACCTTAGACAATGCGACCTAAATAAGCTCGAAACCTGCTACAATAAAATCGCCAAATTCACCACAGGGGCTTCCTACTGTACTCACAACTGTCTCTCACTAGCAGAATTGGGCTGGCTAGAGCTCCCCCACCTCCTTCAATGGTACCAACTTGCACTCGCCCACAAACTAATAAACCAACCAATAAAAGTCCCATCTCTCCAGAATCTACTCCAACCCTACATAACCATGAGACCACTAAGATCCAACCACAAAAACCTCCTACAGGTCACAAGAGCCAATAACTCTGCTGGAGAAGCATTATTCTCCTGCACTATAGCCAAAGTCTGGAACTCCCCCCCATCCTCAATTACCTCTGTAACTTCTTGCACCCACTTTAAATCCTTACTAAAATCACACTTAAAAACTTGCCAGATATGCCCTTGCAACCCCCCCCCCCAATACCATCCACTCCAACCACCACGTCTCTTGGCCCCCTAAGCTTGGCAACAAAAACAAACAAATAGCATGCAGTCAAAAATCGCTGTATGCATACTCACAACACCCCCACATTTTGATAGTTCTAAAATAATAATTTCTAAAACATTAAAAAGGATAAAAATTTGCATCAAGTCTGTTCTGTAACAAATGTTAAATATTGGACAATGTAACTAAGGTCTATAACTAGGTTTTCTGATTGAGTAGGGGTTTATGTAATTAACCCTGGCCCTTCTGGCTTCTGGTACTGGGGCCTATGCTCAGCATACCATTCAGACCTCGTGTGTTCCGGCATCAATCAAGCCTGAGCTGCCAGATTAACTCCCTAAAATTCCAGGTGGATTCCCAGTCTCCTCCTCTATATTTAGATTTCCCCTGTTCATACCATGAAAACAAGCTTAAAATTAGGCATTCAAGTGAATGCTTATAAAATGCATTACTTTCCTTCATTTTCCCTATTTCGTAAGTATGTTCATATTTTGCTCATGTTCCCAGCTACCTACCACATAGTACTAACTTCTTGTAGCAACAACTGCTAATGGCTGTTATGTACCTCAAAAACAGATTGTATCAATTGTTCACCGATGAATCTCAACTACATTTGTAACCATGTTTAGTATATGTCACCATATTTTAAAACTGTACTATATTCTACAGCTGTTTTACATCTATGTTTTATTCTTGTCTTACATCCTCAGCTGGACTAATGTCTATATTTTAAATGCTGTTTTTTAACTGTATAATGTAAGTAATACTTAATGTGGAGCGTTTCTCCCCAGGCCTCCGCTGAAAACGGACCTGTGTCCAGTCGGACTCTCCCAGTTAACAAATGTTAAATAAATAAATATATATTCAAAAGAACTGCCATGTATATTACGTGGAAGTAATAGCTTTTTTTATTAGAAAGACTGCTTTTTCAGTATTAACATGGAATCGGAATGGCATTACGGTGAAGACAAAAAGCAAAGAGTACTGAGTAATGTAATTTATAATGAACCAATAATGAAATAATGTAGTTAGCTGAGTAATGAATAATTAAATAATTGCAGGGTATGAATAGCGATGTTACAGGAGACACTTTTGGATAGAAATTAGCATGTGAATTTGACAAGAAGGGATTTTGTGGTAAACATTCAACAGGATATTAGGGAAAAAGAAAAAAATTAAGTAACAT